>NW_028277241.1:600000-758604 GCF_059751315.1 Micrasema longulum
TGAAACAACTTATGTTTACACCTAATTTATTGGTGTCTATTTAATATAATGTTTCTTAAGTTGGAAGTTGATATTTCTGGAAACCAAAAACACTTTTCTTTATAATTATTTATTTTAAAAAAATATTTAAACTACTGTACAATCCAACCAGTTAATAAAAATCCACTGTTTCCTTGCATCATGACATCTGGATGAGTTCTTTCTGGCAATACCTAAAAATGGAAGGTGTTTATGTGAGCAGATTTAAAATTTATGTAAACAAAACTATTTTTGTTTATTTTTTAGTGTAACTTTTTTATCTTTAAATGTATCCATGTATAAATAAGATGCAAAACAGAGATCACTTTTACAATAATATTGTATTATTGATTGATAATCATTTCATTCTAATTCAAGATTACCTGATAATTTCGCATCCACGAGCTGGTTAATTTAACTCCCGCCACATTATTTAATTTTCTCATAGCGATGTAACATTCCTGTAAGGGTTCTTGATAGTTGTTATACACAACAAAAGGCCTGCTGTACTTAACAAAAGGCATCAACTCTTTGAACAAACTCATCGGATGCTCTTTAGAAACGATAACAAGTGAATCAACTTTATTCCTGAGAGAAACACAGGCTCTCTCATTCTCTATTTCCCATTTTGGCTGCCTTTTAACATCATTACCACCATTTTCAGAGTTGTCCTCTTTTTCCTCGTCAATTTTTTTTATCTTGCTGCTAACTTCACTTTGATCAGATTCCAATTTTCTTTTTCTGCTTTCTAAATCGGTGTCATTTTCAGTTGCGGCAACACTTTTGGTTGTTTGAATTTTATTCTGTTCCGGCGTTCCATTTTGATAAAAATGTCTCAATACAGAATACAAGTTAACCGATATACACCGTTCTAGCTGTTCTTGCTTGAAATTCATTCCCAATAGCGCTTGCTTTTGAGCACAATTACCGGGGTGCATGTGTACCAGCTGCCCTTCGGATTTTGCTCCGATGGAATTTAAAATCGCTGCAGACACTAAACCATTGCTTCCGGAGTCGTAAAGTACGTGGTTGCCAATACTGCTAGTATTTGCGTAAGATAAAATTTGTGAAAGTGTGTCACACCGTAATCCTAATATCTTGCTAGGGTCCTGTCTATACATAATGTCGGCGATAAGTCTTATAGATGGTTTTCTAATTTGTACAAACTCAAAATATTTCTTCTCTTTCTTTTTCAAATATTTATCTTGGGAGAACTCCGTTTTAGAATGGAAGGTATTTGAATTTGAAATAAGAGTGCTCACGATATCTGTTGTGCTTAAGGATTTATCTCTAAGTGCTACTATTTCTTCCGTTGTTAGTTTTTGGGAGAGGCCATCGTCGATTATATTCCTGTTATCCATTCCCGACGCAGCTATGTTTAAATTATCCTTTAAACTCAGCGATGAGCAGTCTGTTTTCTCTAAACTGCATAATCTGTTCTTTCCTCTGCCTTTTGGAACCATCTTAAATGTAGTGAAAAATTCGCAATTCTCTATATTCGCCAGTTCCACTTGCTCCTTACCGAGACTCGCGCATGACGAAGAGTTACCAAACTTGTGTAGTTTGGTATAATCTTGTCGCTGAATAATGATGTATTTTCCTGGAGTTATGATGTCCTGTTCAGAGTCCATTTTAAAACTTTTTTGTATGTAGATATTTCATAAACACTAATGTAACTAATAAAAAAACTCCTTAGAATTGGCACTTAAGTCAATATTTTAATCAAATATTATAATTTGTTTATACAATACATTGATATAAACAAATTATAAACCAACTCATAACCTTCAAAAAGCGTGGCGCATGGTGGTAAACAAAACACGAATGTCAAAGTCAGAATATATAAGGCTGTCAGACAACTTAACTAGCCAGTAAAGTGGATTAGATAAAATCTTGCTGTTTGCAACACCTAAAAACATTAGGCGATTTTCTAATTACCTTCTTTCTACCAGCACTACTTCGCGTTTTCTATGCCTAAAAAATAATTGAAAATTGAAGGAACGAATTTGTAGGTTATGTTCAAAGATTTTTAAAAGTATTATTCATAAAATTACAATAAACTCCGTGCAATATTATTACCCTTATGGCTTTGTTAATTGATTTACGTGCTATAGGCGGAAAAATTCTTAAATCAAACAATGGGTAAGCCAATTAAAATTAAATGATGTAACTTATTTAAATTTCTACGTAAATATAAAACAAAATTTAATTAGCTCATCAAACAATAGCATTGCATTGCCAAGAGCTTTTCGTGTAAAACGTAATTTTGAATAAATTAATTGACAACTGATTATAGGTACTCGAGGACAGCTCGATGATTGTTTTTAAATAATTAGGGAAGTGTAGACAAACGTTTCAAATAAAGAAAATTCGCCTCAAGAGCATAAGTCTCAAAAGGGGCTTTTTATGTATCAACTTTGGTCACAAAAAGAGAAATAATATCATCTAAAAATACTTAGGGAAATAAGTCATAAATCAGTTTCAGGTCATGAACCAAAATGTTATTGTGCCTTGATTACTGCGTCTCGAAACCCGTAGATATAAAAAATCAGTAAGTGGTTATATACTAATACATATTATAATATTCACAAACATTAGTTTAAATGTTTGACCACAAAGTTAATGTTTGGAACAAAAATAATTCTTAGTATTCAGTAATACATATTCTTCCTGTGTTGTGTTAATGCGACTAATAGTTCTGTCTGTATGTAAATGGTGAATGTTACACAGTGCGTAAAGTGATCCCTCAAATCAGCCAATGACAGTATTGCAATCGCCCAATTGCGTATATCATCAATCTTGATAAACTCCCTAGAGGGTAAAATCTAGACAAACATTAGGCCATATTAAAATGAAAACATTTTTGAGAAGAGAATATGGATGTCTAGGCATTTACAGGGCTTATGATCTGACAGTTAATTAATCATTTGGAAATAAAATGATTAAAATAATTTCTATTATGGTAAAAAGGTTGAATAAATTACTAGAATGCCATAGAAAAAATTGCAAGAGAATATATTAAGAAGATTTGCAGCAGAGGGCGGTTTAATAAATTGATATTTGACTATAGTTTTTCCGAAACACTCACAGATGCCTCTCCGAATACTGTGCAAAAAAGACGAGTGCACGTCGGACTGATTAGGCCTATCTAAGATAGATGAAATTGAGGTCTTGTATTCTTGTTTTCCGCATCTCAAAATTGAACCAATTCAGGAAGAAATTTTCTGCATTGGCAAGTTTTGCTTTTTACAAAAATTAGTTATAATGTTTGTATGCCCTACGTCCAAAGACAGCGGATAAAACTAGGCACTAACTTTTAAGGGTTTTTGTATGGTTCTAGCTTAGGGTTGCCATTTGTCCCGATATATTGGGACTGTCACCGTTATTGAGCCCCCTGTCGCGACGTCCCTGTGAAACCTATAATGTCCCGATTCAAACTTACATAGTGCAACGCTGTTAATCAACAAACTTTCACGGCCATGCTGGCTATGAATGTGAAAATAAGGTAGCGAATGCTTTCAGCAATAATTTATGTATCCAAAGAACTTCGTGGAAGCTGTACTTGCCTCGATAAAGTGGAAGTCTAGGCTCTGTGTAAGAAAATATTTTTTTTTGTCAATTTTTTAAACTGAGTAAGTATTTAATTTCTATTCCTGCTCATAAAACTATAGTGAAAAAAGTAATATCATTGATGTTGGCCCAGTGAAAAGGACCGATTAAAAATGTCGTCTGCTGCCGGGGGCTGTAGAATCAATATTGCAGTAATATTTTGATTTTAAATCATAGAAAACATATGGCCAGCGGTACTTCTTCTGCAAGAAGTACCACATAAAATGTAAGAAAAAGGTTTCTATTATATTTCTGGAAAACCGTAGTAAAATTCCTTTTTTTTGGTACAACATATCCACATTTCAGAACGTCCGGACGAGACCCTGGCAAAATATGGCAACCCTATCCTAGCTTCTTTAAAAGGCAATGGTGCTATAATCCAGCATGAAAATGTAATAATATGTTTGTATGAAGAAAAGTAAGACCGCATGTTCTTTTTAATATTTTAAAAATGAAAAATGAGCATTACGTTCTATTTTACAAGACTAGATTTTGCTTCCAGCCTCAGTTCCGCCAGATGGGCCCGCCGGCAGTTCAGCAAGAGCCAGCACGGGTCCGGGGAGGTGAATGTCCCCTCCACGGAGGTGGTGACGCCCCTCCCCCCCCTCACGCAGGCGGTCCCCGGGCTGCCGGAGGCCGTGTACGCGGAGCCCCTGCCGGGCGGCAGCCGGACGCAGGTCACCCAGCTGCCCAACGGACTGAGGATTGCTTCAGAAAAGAGATTTGGACAATTTTGCACTGTTGGCGGTTAGTGTATTTCAGAAATGAATGTAATCATATTTGAAGCACTGTCTTTGTGATTTTTATGACTGCGAAATAGAACTAGAATCTGGCACAAGTGCTTTCGACTTGATGGCTCCTCTCGGATAAAAATCCTGAAAATGGAAACTTTATAGAGATAAGTCCGCCTCATAGTTGGCGCATTTGTATACCATGCTGGAGGTACTATCTAGATTTGATTTTTCATTTATTATTTTATTTTATTTACTTATTTATTACAAAAAAACATACAGACGCCTTTAAGGAAAAAAGTTACCAAGCGACATGTAGCAACTTTACAGAAGAGCCAATTAAAGTTTTTTGTTTTTTTTTCTAAATAATGAAAATATCTCAAATATACATATTATTGGTGTAATTCCTACATAATTTAAATAAACATTTCAAATATGAGATTCTTTATTGATTGAATTTAATTGCTACATGTCGCGTGGTAATTTTTTCCTTTCCAGCGTCGATACATATTACATAAAACAGTAACGTATCCCAAACTCCAGGAGACTAAAAGCCCAGTGTTGAGATACGACATATCGTCTATTAAATTCTTGACTATCCTAAACGCCAAAACATAAAATGTACAGGAGAGCGATTTTTTTCAAACATATAAGACTTCGAGCTATACCATGTCAATTGTTGTATAGTTTTAACTCATTGACGTTTACGAGAGATTCGACAAATCCTATGTAAAAAATAAATCAACTACAAATTACCGCGAGTTATTTGATTTTAATAGAATTGTATTATGTACTTATAATTAAAGATACCTACTTTCATTTCTACATGTCGATAATGTTTTTCTGCTTAATTTTTCTACAAAACTGTGATCTATCCAAACTGCCGTTTATGATTAGCAATCTAATTCGTGAATGATTTCTTAATGTTACAGTTGTAATAGACTCTGGATCTAGGTACGAAGTGGCGTATCCCAGTGGCGTTTCACATTTCCTAGAGAAGCTTGCATTTGGTGTAAGTATTCATTCAATACATACAATTATAAGTACTAAAATATTACAACAGAGATGAAGAACATTTAAGAGAAGGTAATATGGAAGTCTAGGCATCTACAGGGCTTATGACCTGTCAATGGCTGGTTTAAGTGGCCACTTTACACACTGTGTAACATTCACCATTCTGCCTATATTTGAACATCCATATTTCTTCAATTCTTTCATCTGTTGATGTTTACCTTCTCTTAAATGTTCTTCATCTCTGTTGTAATATTTTAATATAAACAGCTCCCCGGGGAGTTGGATCCAGTCCTTGTCTACAAAAATTTGGACAAACTCAAAATATTGTTGAATTATAAGTACAATTTTAAAAATGACTTGATATACTTGTTCTTTTTTCTTTTTTCTCAGCTACGCTTGACATGTTTTTATACTTTTAAACTACTTTTAATTATTTTTAGAATTGCTTCTAAAAATTATATATTGCTTTTCTTACTATAATGTGTCATTATTTTTGAAGATGTTTTTTAAATAAACTTAAATTTACTATATTTTATTTCTTTTAAGTTTCTTCTCATTGTTTCTTTTTTGAATTCCTTAAAATATATGTACGTTTTTCCTTTTTGATATACCCAAATATTTCATTTTGAAGGCCGTGTCCAACGAGTTGTAAGTAACTCACTATTAGAAAATGGGAATCAAATTCGGGTAGAGTGGGATTTGAACCACAGACCTTTGAGCCGTGAGCCCGAAACACTAGCCATTTTAATTCTTACCTTTTGATTACTTTTATATTATTTCCATTTATTTAAATACGTTAGTAGTAAGATATACAAACTTTTAAAAATAACTTTTTTTACTTTGATTTTAATTTTTAGTCTGCTTTCATTTATGTTTTTTTTTCCTTCTTTTTTGCACTAAAAATAATTAATTGATAACCTTAGATCATAGAATTAAGATAACATGTAATGATAATATACCTAATATGGAAACTTTACTGGTCCATTAGAATTAAGTCTAACTGTATATAATATAAACTATGTAATTGTACTGTATGTTTCCTCAATAAAAGAAAATAAATAAAAAAAACATCAAATTCTGTTTTACTCTTGACCTTTGAAATTGAGAGTCGTTTCTAAATATGCTTCTGACAGTAAATTGAACGTAGTTATGCAGAAAGCAGCCAGTCCACTATTTAAAAAAAAAAGAGATATTGATGTTATCGGGTGCAGTAAGGTCAATTCTATGTCCTGCTATAAACAGCAAGACTGCTTTTATACAAAAAATTGTTTTAATCACCTTTTGAAAATGGTTTCCATCACAAAAACGGTATTTCTCAATTTGCAAAAAACACCCACAGCACTAGAAAAATCTTAACGAATTTCAAAAATTATTAAAGCTGGTCAAATACATAATTAGATTCTTGTTTGTAATATTAAAAAAAACTAGTACATTTATCGTTTATCATTTGTTAAAGTCAAAAACATTCTAACCGCTGTGTAGATTTGTTTATTCACCCATTTCACTAAGGTTCTATTATCTCAGTTTCACTTTTCTATGGCTGGCTGCTTTCAGCATAACTACGTTCAATTAAAACAAAGGTATACAGAATAAGTCTAACAGTAGATCAGTTTAGCCATGGCATCCCTGTCTTGTGTATATCTATTGTGATGGTTCCTTGTAATTTTTTTATTTTTATTTAAATCTTAAAGTAGGGCACATATATCATATATATTGTTATGTATGTTCTAATAATAACATTGCAAATATATTTAATTTATAAATTGTTTATCACATATGTCTTGACCATTATTTTAAATTTTTATGTTTTTTTCTTCATAAATATTTTTTTCCATTTCGTAATACTTTTTAATTGCTTTAAATAAAATTGAATTTTGTGACTTTGCCTTTTTCCTAAATGGAAGTCTAATTTTGTTCTTTTCTCTAGTATTGTGATCGTGTTCATGCTGGTTCCGATCAATTTTTTTCCAAAATTCTGTTTTTTTATTAGAGTTTATAATTTTATGAACAAATATCATTGTATTGTAAAATATTCTTTGTTTATATGTTAATAATTTCATTTCATTTACCATCGACTTTACCCTCGTGTATCTGTTTTTTTTCAAAATGATTCCAAAGGCTTTATTTTGTAATACAGTTAGTTTATCTATGTTTTCTTTGTTTGATAAAAATAAAATGCTACTACAGTAGTTAACGTGTGGTTCAATAATTGCTTTATAAATAGTTTTGCAAGAGTCCTTATCAATAAATCTTCTGATCCTTCCCAAAATTGATATTATTTTCACACTCGAAACCTAGGTCAGACCACAAAGTAGAGGGTAAGTGCTCTCATATCTATTGTTAAATCTCCTTCCGAGCCCAGGGTCCTCAAAGTATCGGGCTATTAAGTAGGGGATGAGCGCTCTGGTTTCTTCAGGTTTAACTAATTTCCAATTGTAATTTCAATAAAATTTATTCACTTAGGTACGAAATTGTTTTTTCAGGCAACTCAGGAATATAGTAACAAGGAAAAGTTACTAAACGTATTGGAGAAGCACGGTGGTATATGTGACTGTCAATCTTCCCGGGACACATTTGTACTCGCCACGAGTGCTGATAGCCGCGGACTCTCGGCCGTCACCAAGGTATGCACTATCTTATTCCTGTATGCATTTATTTAACGGCTCAGTGAACTAATCTCCAATAAAGATTCAGATCATAGCTAATATTTGAAATGCTGTAAGAGACGAAGAATAAATTGTTTGAGAGAAGAAAATATTTAGAAAAATCACATTTCTCATTTTTGTCAATATACAATTTATTTATTTTTTTATTTACATAAATAAGTTTAGTGTACATTATTTGAGACATAAGTCCCAACTCCATGGGACTAAAAGTCCTGTGTCCGCACCTGATGGTGCATGAGGGTGCTGCATCGGTACACTGTTGCAGAGTATCTTGATCAGTCGTACACTTCAGGTGGAATATGAAATTGGCATTTTATTCATTATAATAAATATTAATATACAATCGTAGGACTAGACTAAATAGTCTATATTATTGTCACCCTTCTCAAACCGACAATCTTTGTCACTCACCAATACCGCGTATACACAGACTAGGAAATTAATGTCCACATTTTGTCCACATCTCACATCCACATTTTTAACTCGAGTCTCTATGAATTCAAATCATCTCTTTATAAATATTTTATGATGTTCTATAGTAACAATTAACTGTCAATTTGCAAAAGCTGCTTATACTAATGATCTGCTGTTAACTCTTTTTTTATTTTTTAAAAGAAAATATTTGCGTTCTTATTTACTTATTTACATGCATAAGTTTATTGTACATTATTTGAGACATAAGTCCCAACTCCATGGGGCTAAAAGTCCTGTGTTGAGATGGGACAAGCAATTAGTTTACACAGACACATGAGTATATCACCACAAATATAGGATCAGAAACACAAAAATATTTTTAAAAAAATACATATATATATATATATATGGCACATCAATATGGTAACCAATAACTCAAACATTCGGAAAATCATCAAGGAGTTTCCTACTCAAATCCCTCTCACTAAAGAAAATCCAGTCCTTAACTACTTTCTTGAAAATAGTTTTTGTCCTTGACAGCTTAATACGCTCTTCCAAAATATTGAACACTCTCGGTGCGATAAATGAGAGATGTCTCTGAGCAAAAGTCATACGGGTTTTGGGTATGACACAACTCATACTCTGGGAAAACCTCGTACGGACATTTTGCTGAGACCTCTCCCTATTGTTCGACCAGAAGTGTGTAAGTGCTCAAAGGATGTTTAAATGTCTGGAAACCTCAACTTTTTATGACTTTACTCATTTATTTCAAAGATATAACAATAATTTAAATAGGTAATGTATGTATTGCCTATTTAAAAGAAATCCTGTTTATTTATTTACTCAGAAACACAATTTTGTTAAAATGCATTAAAATTTGGTATAATTCCGGCCTCGTTAGTACTAACGGTATAACTAGTTGTCTATGAGGAACTTCAGCCCTATGGGAAATTGGATACAAAAAATGTTTTATTGCGCTCGGTAAAAATTAGAGCATTAAATTGTACTGCAAAGTTTCTTGAAAATGTAGGAAAAAAAAAAAACTACTTTGAACGACGTGACTAGTTCATATGAATCAACCGATGATAAGAGAGCTGTTAAATATATCCGGTTTGCTTACCGTCAACGCACCAATCAGCAAAACTGACCGAGAAGAAGCAAAAGAGAACTTGAGACGTCACACGCGGAGAAATAAAATTACAGAAATACAAAACTAAAAAATCATAGTGCTGATAATACTATACATAAAAAAATTAAATGAATTTTGGCTTAGTTTAATAGCCTATTAACAAATTTAAAATACCACTGAACTTCCTCGTTGAGTTGTTTTGGCAATATTGATTTAGGGACTCGGTTAAGGACTCATTAGGGTAATTAATTTACAATATGGAAACCAATATTCTTAATCTCCTTAAAAGTAATCTCTATATTATATGTCTATAAATAAATCTCAGGTTTTGGGGGAGGTGGCACTTCGGCCAGCACTGGGTGATGAGGAAGTTGAGCAGGCACGACAAACAGTTGGCTTCGAGCTGCAGACCCTCGCTATGAGACCGGAGCAGGAGCCACTCCTAATGGATATGATACATGCGGTAATTCTTTACTTAATAATCGAGAATTTCGATATTTTTACAGATGTGTCAGGAATAATTACACAGTTAAAAATTGCAATTATTTATCATATCATCTTTTCAGATTTTAACATCGTGTCATTTTTCAATCTTGCAGGCTGCCTTCCAAAACAATACTCTGGGCCTCCCGAAGATCTGCCCGGAGGAGAACATTTCCACCATTAGCCGGGACTGCCTGGTTTCATATTTGCGGAAGCACTTTAGTCCTAGTCGGATGGTCGTGGCGGGAGTTGGCGTGAGTTATTATTTTTTTTAATGCCCTTTTTTACACAACAGGTAGTTTGTTTCCGGTCCTGTCTAGCTAAGAATGTCATATTTTAAGTCGGGTATTTAATATTGTTACATATAAAATTTTGTATTTATATAAATACGTTAATTAAGTGTAATTATAGAGTATTTTCTCAAACACGATGACAAGATTAGTTCTCAAAGTATTTATAATTCATGTTAACTTAGAAACGCTAAATTAATAATTCCTAAATTCAGTAATCACCATGGCGAATAATAATTACTAGTTTTTATTTCCAGAATATTTAATTCTCTACCTCGGAGATAATATATATACATATGTATATATTTTTTTAATTTATTCATACAAATACATACATATATTTAAAAATATAAAATAACGTATCCCAAACTCTATGAGGCCAAGAGCCCTGTTTTGAGATGTATTATATGATACAATATAACACATATCTCAAATATATACTGAGCTCAGTAAAATTAAATATCCCAACTAGAAACCTTAGACAAAACTTACTCTTTCATACCGATAACCATAGAACTAACTATGGTTTTCATTCCCTCAGAATTCTTAGGTCTGCCAACAAATATACCAGTCTTGATTTCTTTGATAACAAGTTGTCTCCTTTCAAACGATCACTGAATCAAATTCAATTATAAACACTTCTCTCCCGCTTCCACTCCCACCAAGTCTACTATATACCATTTTGTCTTTCTACTTTCCTTTATAATAATTTTCTATGTATAAACATGTCCTTATAAATGCCCATTGGGTGCATATATAAATAAATTAATAAAAAATGGAAAGTGGAAGCATGTACATTATTAAATTGTAATAGCAAAAATAAAATTTCAAATCATTACATAATATATATTTCAATAAACATCTGGACTACATTCTTAATTGTATATAAATCTATGCAATATCTAGCAGCAGTCTCTTGCAATGGTCTCTTAATTAACACTGAAAATACAATGAAATCATTACTTTAGTAGTAAACTGTCCTATCGCGAACGCATTGATAATATTATAAACAAATCTCTCAAACTTCTTGGTTTTGTGACAATCACAGATCATAAGCCTTGTATAGGACTCGTCGCACATTATTCATTCGATGTGTATCAGTTAAATTTAAAAAATAAAATGCTTTTTTTTTTCAGAATACGGTTTTGAAATTTAACATACTTAAAAAAAAAATTTAAAAAAAACAATTTATATCATTTCGTCATTTGAATTTTAACAAAAAGGTTTCTAACTTTTTACTAAGCTCTTTATTGTACCATTTTTAATACAATTTACAAGTTTTAAGCAAATATATTATTTTCATACTTACGCACCCATACACACGCACCCTCTCCCTCTTTCATTCCCACTGCACATGTATCCT
This sequence comes from Micrasema longulum, assembly GCF_059751315.1. Classification (NCBI taxonomy): domain Eukaryota; kingdom Metazoa; phylum Arthropoda; class Insecta; order Trichoptera; family Brachycentridae; genus Micrasema; species Micrasema longulum. Next base: position 611,718 of record NW_028277241.1, read on the forward strand.
CTCCCTCATTCATTCACGCATACACACATTCACATACACATGAATACAAACGTCACACAAATACAATTACTAAACTTCTTTTCTTATATATTATGTGTCATTATATTTACAGTGGATTTTTTTAATTGGCTTTAGTATTGTTAAGATTTTTCTAATTATTTTGTTTATGTAATAGCTGTAAAAATCTCAAATAAAATGAAATAAAATAAAACAAAATGCCTAGTCTTTCAGATTATAGAATAAAAATGTTTTTTCTCTCGGTTGCAGTGTATACATTTTTTTAAATAAGCATTTCAAACTAGGAGAAATTGTATGTTTTCAAAGTGTTTCTAACTTTATTAAAACTGTTAAATTTATGAACTGTACATGACGAATTAAAAAAAAAAAAAAATTCTCATGATGATGCCGTGCTTCTTGCTAGCAACAAAGAAGACCTACAGTTCTCGGTAACAAATGTCCATGATGTATGCTAGGGGGAGTGATTTGCTGATGAATGTCGATAAATCAAATGCAATGATTTTTTTAAAGAAATTAAAGTATGACTATATGTCCAGATCCGTATATTATGTGCGGCTGAGATAGGCATTATCGACATCATCAAGAAAGGAGTTCTGCGTTGGTTTGGACATGACCAAATCCAACAAATGCTTGAAGATGGAAATGTCGAAAGTCGGAATAATCTGTATAATATATTTTACAAAGTACGCTTGTGTAATTCAGGTAGAGCACGAAGCTCTCGTGGAACAAGTCCATAAGTACTTTGCGGAGACTCCGGCTGCTTGGGACAGTCTGCCAGAGGACGGCAGCCCGGAGCCGGATACGTCGGTGGCCGTATACACTGGGGGCATCGTACAGGTAAACTTACTAAGAATGAAAGCGCCCGCCCTTTCCCCAAACTGTTCTCTTAATTCTGTTTCTCATGTAACACATGATGGCTACACTTAGCAGACATGACATAACATTACTAGACTTAATAATTTTTCTCATATAACTCTAGCGGGGTTTTTTTTTATTATATAAAAAAATCTTTTTTATCCTTCGACTTTCACTTTCTACTTGATGACAAATGATCCGAACTGAATAGCACGTGGATAATTATTCGATTTTTGTTTTTCCAGGAAGACTGTGAGATTCCCCTTTATCCGGGATCAGATTTGCCTGAACTGTCTCACGTTGTCATAGGTCTTGAAGGTAAATAATTTTCTTTTTAAAAAGTAACTTATCGTATTACGTCTCTCTCTCTTCCACCAGTGACCAGACTTAAGATTTTGATTTTTCTGATCATGCCACATCTTCCTTGGTCGTCCATGTCTCACGTTGCCGTTCATTTTTGCCATATATACTTGTTTTACCATTCTTTCGTCGTTCATTCGTTCTATGTGACCAAACCATCTCAGAGACCCTCTCTTAATCTTATCAATTATACTTGACTCAGATTTACACTCTCGCCTGATTTCATAATTTGTAACCCTGTCATACATTGAATTTCCACACATTTGTCGAACAGATCGCATTTCAACTGCGTTCACTCGGCTTACATCCTTCCTCTGCTAGTTCCATATTTCACTTCCATACATAAGTGTTGAGACTAAAACTCTGTTGTGCATTGCCTTTAGTTTAGTTTTTTAGTTTAGCTTCGATTGACATATTTTTATTAGCAATGACTTAATTTTAATAATCAAGTTTCTGACTGATGTTAACACCTAATACATAAGATATAAGATATATATATTTTTTTATATGGGAGTTGCATTATTTTTTACCTTATTTATTTATTTATTGTGGATAACTTATATAGCGCCATTTTCGTAATAAAATACCTCAAGGGCCCTTGCTTATAATATACAGGGTTAATATTTCAAAAATAGGATTTTTCTGCAGTTAAATTACTCTAAATTTTAGCTTAGTTTTTGGGATTAGGAAGGATATTCTAAAGTGGGCCAATCAGGAACTTCTCAGCATTTGCTCATGTGGAGAGGAAACCACTTAAAACTCTTCAGAAGAAGTTGGCCTGTTGGCAGTACTCAACAGGCCTTCCGTTCCACTAGAAGAGTGTTCGGCATTTTGTTCCCCACTTTGGTTTATTTTACCGATTGCCTGCACTATATTGACCATGCATGATACTACTTCTCGTGTGAGTTCTTTATTACCTATCACCGATGGGATGTCGCATAGATCTTCACCCAGGCTTCTGCATCGCGCCTCCAGCTGTTGTCTTTGAAAGCTGAAAAATACATAAGATATATACCGAGTTGTGGTCCTGCGGTAGTGTTACAGACTCCCGGATTAGTCTGGAATCTCTGTCTCACACCCTTTAAAGTGGTGTTCAATAACGCTCTCCAGCCAACGTTTTACAATCAGGGACTTTCCGGTATTCTCCTCGTGACTCATTACACTGAACAACGCTTGTTGAGTGGCTAATTTTTCATAATTTTTTGTTTTGATCGTTACGCGAATTATTAGTTATGGGAGATGCTCGCTAAGTGAGGTTTAACTTTATTTGAAATCAATTCATTTTTGACTTTGTTTGTGATGTAGGATGTTCGCACCAGGACTCTGACTTTATCGCCATGTGTGTCCTCAACATGATGATGGGCGGAGGGGGATCCTTCTCCGCCGGGGGCCCGGGGAAGGGCATGTACACACGACTCTACACAAATGTATTAAACAGGTATTGTCACATACTCTTTCTACCACCTAACATAACCTACGCTACAATTTTCCCAAGAACTTTATTGTTATTTAATCATGAATATATTTCATTTCAACATAACAGTTTATCAAGAACATATGTCATTTACCTAGTTGTGGTCCCGTGGTAGTATTTCGGGCTCACGGGCCAAAGGTTCGAGGTTCAAATCCCACTCTACCACAACTCGATTTCCATTTTTCCAGCACAAGTTATTTACGACTTTTAGAAAAATTTTGACATTTGAGTAAATAATAAGAACTCGAATATTTCTCTTAAAAATAAAAAAGATATCACATGTAAGATAAAAGTTTATCATGAACATATTTCATTTATATCACATGTATTAGTGGTGGGCTGTAGGGGTTTTGAAGGGGCTCGCGCGAGCCCCTTGTTAAATTTAACTTGGGCCGGCTGTTAACGAAAAGGCGGACTGTAAATGAAAATTGAATTTCATTCAGTTTTTTGATTTAGAAATATTTGAGAAAGGATAGGAACATGGAATGGATACCTACCTTTAATATGATCTGAATGTTCTTCAATTTCTGGAACTATAAAATGTAACAATGTTTTCCACGACGCGTGACGATTCCAACCACTTTTTATCCGATTTTTTGTGAAGTCAAAAATGTTGTTTGGTTTTTGTTCTAAATCTGAATCTTCTAATTTTGAATTTCTTCTCTCTTGATGTTAAGTGGGTACCATAAGGATGGGTCAAAGGAAGGATGGGAACAAAAGGTAATCGGCCAGGAATAGTATCGATAAATGCTGTATATATAATGTATTCAGTGGTGGGTTGCAGGGGTCTCGGAGGGGCTCGCGCGAGCCCCTTGTTAAATTAAGGGAAATCAATATTTTCAGATCAAATTTGTACATAAATGCAATTTCAGTGGATGGTTTAAATGTACATATTATGAAAGATAATGCTAGAACCCTAATTAAAAATAATAATTATAATTTAATCTAACTGTACCTACCTAATATTTTATTTTTTTGTACACTTTAATATGGTAATTTTTTTTTCTCTTGTTTGAAAGAAGAAAGAAGGGAGGACTGATAGCTCCGTATTACTCCGTACGGATCCGCTGGCGAAAGGATTTTTAAGTCCGAGTAAACAAAAAACTTTTTCTTTAATTTTTTTTATTATTTCATTGTTTCTGTAATATTTTATTTATTTTTTATGTGTGGAATGATGCGGAGTGGCTATTTCAATGTAAGCTTTTTTCTTATTTTTTTGACATTGTATCTAGTAATGTATAGAAAACTATAAGTGGCCTATAATTTTGGTTTATTTGTAAATATTTTTTTGTTGTTGTAATGGCAGTTGTTTTCTTTTAATAAATAAATAAAATTTTGTTGCCTTTTGAAATTTCTCGAGAAATATATTTATTAGGGATGCGCAATAAAAGAGACCCTTGTTAAAAAATTGGCTGCCCACCCCTGCATGTATCATCATATTTCATCAAGAATAATTTAAGGCTATCGATTTGTTTTATTTCTTGAGGTAGTTCATTGTATAATTTGAATCCCTCGTAAAATAAATTTCAAGATTGTTTTTCTCCTCAAATGCTTGTAAATAAATTTCTCTAAAGTATTTTCCACATGCAGGTACCACTGGATGTATAATGCGACAGCGTACAACCACGCCTATGGCGACACTGGCCTGTTCTGCATACACGCCTCCTCTCCTCCTTCCAGAATCGGCGACACCGTGGATGTTCTACTGAGGGAGATTATAGCCATGGGCGGGGATTGCAACCCGCAGGAGCTGCGGGTAGGAATTTTTGAACAAACTAACTTCAAATGGCACCTCTCATAAATTAAGTTAAACCGTTACCAAACATATTAGGTGTACCCATACCCATAAGCCCATAAGTAATATATTTTTTTTTAGTGTGGATTGTTTGCTTCAGTTTAGCTCAGAGCGTGAACATGTAAAGACGTGTTTTATATGCAATATTACAATCCGTGGTCTTGTGCCTCCTGACAAGTAAATTAATTTTGTTTTTAAAAAAAAAAAAAATTTTTAAAAGGGGCAATTGCAACCTGATAATGCCCGGCCGCATGCAGCAAGATTAATCCAAGAAAAAATAAGGCAGCTAAACTCTCTCTCTCTCTCTCTTCAAACACGTGATCACGCCTGACTCCAGGCATGGCTCGTCTGTGGACAGTCTCCCTCCATCTGCAACGGTCTTGTGCTCTTCTATAGGCATTCGTCAGTGATGATTCTGATAATTCGGTGGCTGTGCCGATCCATCTTGTCAAATCTAGTTTATCTAATTAAATTTATTGTTGGCTGTAAATATTTTTTATTAAACTAAATAAATAATCAAAATTGGAATTCCCGCAGAGAGCCAAAACACAACTACAGTCCATGCTCCTCATGAACTTGGAATCTCGGCCTGTCGTGTTTGAAGACATCGGCAGGCAGGTCCTCGCCACTGGATCCAGAAAAACTCCCAAGTTCTTCATTGATGCTATCGGTAAACTCGACTGTTATTCATAAAATTAATATTCGAAGCACAAACTTAGTCATTTTCCATGTTAAATAATTTAACTGAGTATTTAAATATATTTAAGTGATTTAATGTAATGATACTGATGATTTTTATTATGTACTCGTTCTGATTCTCAAAGAACCTTCTAGAATCCAGAATGAGGAAGTTGGGTGGTTTTTTAACAAAATTTATTTGTTAATAGACAATCAAACAAAGCCAGATTTTTACTATAAATATTCTTATATATCACCTTTTATTTCCCTTTTCCCATTGATGTATGCATACATATATACATATATACATATTTTTTTAAAGAAATATCAGTGTTCTTATGATTTTCCCAAATATTTCAGTTTTGGGAGACATTTTCTTAATGATAATTGAATGGATGAGGTTCTAAGAATAAAAATTTAATCCTGTCTTCAATTTTCAATAACTATTTTTCTTTCATTTGATTTGTACATTATTTTTTAATTTGTAATTTTCTTTACTTAGGTCTTTAGTTTTTGGAATCCAAACTGTTAGTTGCTAATATACCTTTTTTGGGTGATACCGTGTGTTGTTGAAAATGGCCCTCAAAATTAAATATTTGGGTAAATTACAAGGACGCAAATATTTCTTTAAAAAAAACAAAACATATTGATAACAGTGACGTGAAAACCACCCATGTTAGTTGGCAATTAAAAAAGAAAAAATATTAATTTTAATTTTATTGACATTTTGTCATAATATATTCTTTTATTTCTTATATTTTATTTTTTTCATATTTTTGTTTTAAATTGTTTGTGTTTTATTTTTGTTATTTCTTTATTTTTTTTACAATGTAGTAATTGTTATTATAATGTAGTATAGTGTGTATATACGAGGTCTGTTCCAAAAGAATCCGACCATAATTTTTATCGGCAAAACAAATAATGCTTTGAGGGCGAAGCTTAGATGACCGTTTGTAGGTATATCTAGAGCGCATGCTCAATTTTTTTCACCACCACAGCGCTACTCAGTCGCTGCCATGCTGTTGAAAAGTGAGCACGTGTATCTGCATCAAATTTTGTTTAAAGCTTGTGGACGAAGCAATGGGCACCACACAGAAAAAGGAGTCGTATAACCGCTTCAAAGATGGCCGCTCATCAGTGGAGAGTGAAACACGATCTGGTAGGCCCTCAACATCCAAAACTGATGTTGTATTTGATCAAGTAAGGACCCTGGTCATGCAGGATCGTCAAATAACGACCAGAGAACTTTCTGATGTAGTGAACATTAGTGTTGGATCCATTCATTCTATTTTGACTGAAGATTTGGCTCTAAAAAGCAAAATTTATGCCAAAGTTGCTGACAATTGAGCAGAAGCAACTTCGTGTCGAGATCACACAGAACAAGCTGGAGACTGTGATCAATGATCCCAACTTTCTCAACACAGTGATCACTGGTGATGGCTTTTTTCCCAGCTGAAAATGCCTTTGAAGGGTACCAGATTTAAGATCAGGGAAGACATTGTGAACATTGCGACAGACCACCAGCGCGCCATACCAAAAGAGTCTTTCCAGCGTTGCTTCCGGCAGTGGCAGAACCGTTGGGAAAAGTGTGTAGCAGCTCAAGGGGATTACTTTGAAGTGGATTAGTGTCATTTAACTGTATCTCAATAAATGTGGTTTTTCTGAATAAAAGTCGAATACCTTTTGAACAGTCCTCATATATTATAAATGTAGCTTTAGAACAGGTATTTTTGTATCTAGTGAAGCTGCTATGATTATTTTCTCGCAATTTAATTTGATGTCCAATACTTATTTTGTTTTATTTTGTATTGCATGTATTTACTTTTATTTTTTGCAAATAAATGCCGTATTTCGGCACTGAACCTGAAAGAATCAAGTTGGGGTAGGAGTGGGGTTCAAACCTCGGACCCCTGATCCGTGAGTCCGCAACACGAGCCACAGTACCACAACCCGATTCAATTAATTAATTCATTTAAACACAGATATTGTTAGTTCTATTTTTGTACCTGTATTTTTTCCTCGCATTAGTTTTGAAGCTAAAAATTATATAAATAAGGCCTTTTATTTTTTTTAGTGGATGGAATTAATTGCCATATGGCAATAATCCCAACGATGCACAAATATGTATGTGCAAGTAGTTAAATAAATAATATAAAAATCTATAATATTTTCCCCAAATTTAGATGAAATATCAGAAGAGGACATAAAACGCGTGGCAAGAAGACTTCTCTCCTCCAACCCCAGTGTGGCCGCCCGCGGAAAGCTCGAAACAATGCCTTCCTTCGCCCATGTGAGTCAGCTAATTATAGTCCTTAAAATATAGCTTGATTTGAACGACAATTGTCAGTAAAAGTGACGACATAACTTTGTAGTGATGTCTAAGGAGTGATTTATATTGACACACGAAAAATCATTCGTATCTGGCATGTTCATTTAATTTTTTAATACAATGCTTGACAACAACAATCAACATAAATAAAAAACAAAAAAAGATAAAATCAGCTTTAAAACTAATTATTAACGACGTTCTTACAAGGTTAAATCATTTTTCAAAAACGTTAGAGATGAGACAAATTGATCAATGTAAATTGATCGAATAAAAAAATAATCCATTTGATGTTGTTCATAAAAAAAAGTATAAATGTCTTATTTTTGGTGAATAATTGTCTTAAATACACTATAATATGCTTTTTTTTTGCGTTTTTATATCAGTTTTCGGAAACAGAGTTTCATGTTTGCATGAAAAAACTGATAAAATCGATTTGATCGGTACATGATCATTGATCAGTAATTTCCATCACTATTGACATTAGTTTGGCAGCTGTCATTTTAATCAAGCTACATTTTAAGGACTGTAGATATAATATTTTACTATCTTAAGCTTTGTTCGAAACGAGTTTAGAATGATGGTCGCCAACCTCCAGTAGGAGTGGAGTGGCAAAAGAAAAAGAAAATTTATGATGAAATTTGTCTCAACAAAATAGACTTGATATCGTGGATGGAAATCCATCACCGCGTATGTGTAATATCACTGCCCAAGTCATCCAGTTATGCCGTTTGACAATAAATATATTCAAATATTGATTGTAAAAACAAAATGGAACATTATAAATAATAAACTAAGTTCTCCAAAACTAAAGGAGAGGTGTACAAGTTTGGATTTTGTCTAAGAGAAGAATCTATTGCAGAAGACTGCTGCGAAACATTGCATAGATTTACATACTATTAAGTGTGTTGTCCAAATGTTTATTGAAATATATATTATTTATGTAATAATTTAGAATTGTTATTTTTGCTGTTATTTATTAATTATTTAATAATGCTTCCACTTTCCATTATGTTGTATTCCAACTCTACACAGGGCTCTTGGCCTCATAGAGTTTGGGATACATTTTTTTAATACATGTACCTTTGTACGAATAAATATATAAAAATAAATAATATATAAAATTGTTAAGTAAGATTTTAAATATTAAAAAACAAAATCCGTAATTTACTGAATACACATTTTATTATTTCAGATTCAAAATGGAATGGTGTCATCTTCGCGCTCCAAAAACAGACTGTCCCTTTTCAGATAAACATTTATTATATTTTCCAGTTCTAATAAATACTTATAATACATAATAACAAATGTCACCGAATACACGGATAATTATGATTTGAAATAAATACATAGATTGTAAATTACTGTGTCTGTGGAGTTCGATGTATAGATTATATTGGTTCTTTATTAACTTGCGTTAATGTGTTGAAGATATTCTATATTTGTGGGTCCTTTCGTCTCATTCATATTTACAAGTTCAGATCTTTTACTTCACAAAAATTGTCTGCAAAAGGCGTCAAATGCTCTTTGCAGAAGAGGAGGTAATCTTCAAAAACGGTTGTGTCCACTTTTGTTAAAATTGAGTAAACAATACATTATTTTAAACATTTATTGAGATACAAGTCCCAACTCCATGGAACCAAAGTCTCGTGTTGTTGAAGCAGAATAGTGAGGGACTTGACCAAATTTCAAATTTATCAATTTAAAAACATTAAATTTTTTTCCAAATTGAAGAAAAATCAATGCACAAAAATATTCGGAAAAAAAAAAAAAAACATCATTTTTGGACTTGACCATTTTTAAGTCCTTGAAAGTTGTAAAAAATTACATTATTGTCAAACAATTTGTGAACTTTGACAATTCACTGTAGCTACAAAACTATACGTATTTCACTGGAACTTTGGATTTAGGTTAACGAAAGATGAAAGTTTCTTTTTAATAGTGACATTTGATTCGTGGTGCCCTCTATGTTCCTGTTTGCAAAACTAAAAATACAACCCTCTTATGATGCTGTTTAATTTTTTATAAATCTTTTACATAACTCAATTTCATCTATAATGGTGCATTGATCCCAGCCTTTTTACTGTTGATAGTGTTCAGAGCCAGTGTCCTAATTTTATTACCAGTATGTTTATTTGAAGAACTGATAGACTTCTTCTTCTTTGTTCTCGTTCTTTGATTTTGTTATTCAGCTGTGCTTAGGGTTATATGACAAGGGTTTGTCACATTTGACAGGCATTTTAAGGTCTAGACTTCGCGTGAGTTCTTAGTGTGTGAATAATCATCGGTCATCCGAGCTTTTTGCCCCGCATCTACGCCATTTGAGTGAATGAATGTACAGATTTATTTTTCAGAATCTATCGCTTTTTAGACAGGTATTTTAAAGTCCAGACAGGTGTGCAGCCGGCATTTCCCTGAGACAGGCATTTTAAGGTCTAGACTTCGCGTGAGTTCTTAGTGTATGAATAATCATAGGTCATCCAAGCTTTTTTGCCCCCCCTCACGCCACTTGAGTGAATGAATGTACAGATTTATTTTTCAGAATCTATCGCCTTTTAGACAAGCATTTTAGGCACCGGCTTACAGGCATCCCTTCATTTTGAAGTGGCTACCCTACTGTGCTCAGATAGTCAAAATATTTATATTGTCATTCCAAATATGTAGTGTATTTTCTGTTTATATTTAGTGTCAAAAAAATAATAAATTTTGTGTCAATAAATTATTCAATTTTATTAGCCTTTTCATTTGACAAATGTAAAATATTTTAAAACTGCAATATAATACTGCATAAAAGTGTAAACTAGCATTCTGACGTTAAATAAAAAAGGGTGTAACGTATATATTTCATCTTGCCCCGTTTTTGAACTGCCTTCTTCTTTACGTTTTGAACAAGTGTCCCGCTTTCCAAGATTTTTGTTGCCAGATTACGGGTCGATGTTTGCCGACACTACAAAATAGACTGTCGGAAAACGCAAGTATTTGCGCGGTGCTCAAAAACGGGGCAAGATGAAATATTTACGCTACAGTAGGCATATGAAATTTGTTCAGGGCCCGCATTACAATGGGAAAGTTAATAGACTTATCTCTTTAGTTGTTTGTTTATAAAGTAAAATTGAATAATCTGTATGAAAAATGAAATATTTATATAAACTTTAGACATTTTCAAACTCGTTTAATTACAGGTTTCCGACGATGATAATATCAATTTAACATTTCTTACAAAAAAATGATTTTATTTTATAGTCGATTGAAGATAACTCTGTTAACTTCCTGTTGTAATATGGGCCCTGGAATAAATGGTAAGGTTTCCATCAAAATTTGGTAACTACAAATTTTCATAAAATATTTTTTATTGCTAGCATAATCTAGTCTGTGAAAAACTTTTTTTATATTAAAAAAATTATGAGTCCTTACTCAATAAATGTCCGAATAAAAAGTCTATTAATTCTAAACATTGTCTGTTAAGCAATTGTTCGAGCAAAATGTCTATTACTGAGTTACACCAGAATCCCAATGAAATAGAAGTTATGCCCTTTCTTCATATTATAATGTTTTGCAATTAACAAAGTTCATACGATGGCAGCATTGTGCACAATTCAATTAAACTACTTTCCTTAAGATTGTATAAATTTCAGTTATATATTTTCTTCTCGAAAGTTGCCCCATCTCTTACATGGTCACATTTGTATTTAAAATACTAATTTTTGCCATTTGGTGTGATAATATGAATAAATTTCTTTGTAGTGAATTATATTTGATCTTTTTTGTACTGTTAATTATTTTTAATGGCTAAAATTAATAACTTTCATCTTTCTGGTTTATTATGCACTCTTTTCCTACATCTAAGATTGCATTACAGCATCCATCATCAGGGTTGATCTATTTTGTGTGGGTATTATACCATTATGTACATGGAATTTATACCAAGGGCGAATCGTCAAAAATAAGCTATTATGCACAGCTTACCATTATATTTGACTTTCGACAATAATGTTTTATAGTAACTATGTTTATGGGAAGAAAATAAATAAAATAATTGTTATTTATTATACATCACCACCACAGTTAATATCTTCCTACAAAAGAAATATCTATAAAGTGTGCCCAGCGCCCAGCCCGTTCTCAGTGAACAATGAAACTAGTCAATTACCTCACCTTATTCCTCCATTCAAAAAGTACACTGTATTTTACTTTTTTTAATATTTGCAGTTTTTTAGTACTAAAACAACCTTGCAGATTACAAATATTATTTGAAGGTTCTCTATTTGGAGGACTATTTTTCTTTGATGGGATTCTGTTGACATATATATCATAGGTCTGGTCTACTGGCAAAAAACTTTAACTCTCAAATCCCTGTTTTGAGAATTCATTTGTCCCAATTTTACTCTTTTATATCTTATTTAAAAATAGTGATGTTAAGTGCTCATTAAGAATATGATTTTAATTTTTCCGTTTCTTAATGTTATATTAAATAAATATTAAGTTATTTAAAGCTTTAGCCTGAATAAAATACCGGGTATACGACTTAACCTTAAATTTATTTTTAAAACTACAGATATATGAAATTCAATATGACTTAGTGTATTTTGCCAGTTTGTAAAGCGTTAAAAACTTGACAAAACTGCATCATTAAGTCGAATCCGCATATTTTCGAGTTAACGTTTTTTGCCAGTATACCCACAATATATTACATTACATTATATATTATATTACATATATAGACATGTGGGCAATGGCCGTTTTTGGCATTATTAATTTTAAAAGGGATCGGCGAGTGCTCAGTGTTGACATTTCAATCATAATGGAAATGTCTGCTAAATGTCATTGTTGTATCTTTTAATAAACCTTCGTACAAGTGCTGTATTAGATAGCGTAGAATAAAGCTATGTGTATTGCAAAGTCAATAATAATTGTTGGTTGAGTTGATTTTCACAGAACCACAGAAAAAATTGCCATTTATATTAAATATTACTTATATGTAGGTACAAATAAACGAGCATTTTTTGTAGATTACCTATTAAAATATCACCGCTCGCCATTGATTTATACCTATGACATTAACCCTGTTTATGGGCACTGTAATGCAATCCGAAACACTGGAAAATAATTCTAGCGTCGCACAGTACAATAACCCAAAGAAACTCATTATTGTTTCTGAAAAATTATTTCTCTCGTCAGATAATAATAATTTAAGTCAAATTTAAAATAGGTAACAACTTCAGTAACCCCTAATCAATAAAAATGTTTTCAATGAAAGTGTTTTTGAAATCCTGCAAAATACAAAATTACACTTACGTGAATATATTTATTTATCTCTATAAAACTGTAAACTTACACAGATTAATCAACAATGCTTCGAGTATGTCCAAATGTTTGTAGACAGGCTAGATTTCCTCCCTAGAGAGTTATTTATTTTTTAGTAAGAGTTGATGCCTAGATCTCCATATTCCCTTCTCAAAAATGTTTTCCTCTGTTGTAACAAACTTAAGTTACACAGATTAACTTAAAATCACAAAGATTGCTCCAAAAATAAATTTTAGCCTTATAAAAACACTGTTAATTATGTATGTAATACCAGAGACTAAAGTAGATTAATTCATATCTCCTAGTAGACATTACTTACCTTAATACCAACAAACATACCAGTCTTGATTTCTTTGATAACAAGTAGTCTTCTTTCAAACGATCACTGAATCAAATTCAATTATAAACACCTCTCTCCCGCTTCCACTCCCACCGAGTCTACTATATATAAACTTTCCATTGTATACCATTGTGTCTTTCTACTTTCTTTTATAATAATTTTCTATGCATACATATGTCCTTAAAAATGCCCATTGGGCGTATATATAAATGTATTTTTATTGTTTAGTATCACTAAATTGAAGCAAATATGTACTAAACAACCAGTTGATAATTTTAGTTGAAATAAGGTATCATAAATATTTATCATTTCAAAATAATTTGTTTTTTGGAGGATTGCAAATTTTTACAGACAGTCATTTTATGTTTAATAATTTAAAAATCACATTTTCTAATGTGATTTGAATGAAAAAAATATGCATAGCCTTCTATTTTAATTTTATTCTATGGAATATGTTGCATTTTTGAAATACCACAGATATTCCCGAACAATTTAGAATCTATGTATAATCTTGTGATCTTTTTCCATTAAAAATAGATATAAGGACTGTTTAATTTTTTACATTAGCCAAAAGAAAATTGGGAATGTTTTGTTATCGGACAACATTCTGTAAACTTATATTACCAAATTAAATACTTATTACTGGCCAAACTTATGTTTTATTGTTGTATGTTTTTTATTATTATTATTATGTTAACTTTGTTAAATAACTAATTTAAGGCATGTTTCCCTCGGCACGGGACACCCCAGTGCCCCAGTGAGGGAACATTATTTTGTATAAAAAAAAGAATACAAACAATGTAAAAGCATAAATAAATAAATATAGTAAGTTCTGTGATTATTTATGTAAATAATAGCTTTAAAAATACTCTATAAAATCACTTATTTTATGATCTGACGTTCGAGTGCAGTTTGTGTCCAGACACTGTGAAGTAACAGTCCTTGATTTTTTTGTTTTGAATTATTGTTTGGTATTATTGACGCGCCAATTTTATGAATCTTGGCCTTTCAAAAGGAGTTTTTTTTATTTGAATAATATTTGAAGCCCACAGAATGAATATCTACCCACTTATGAAGGTATAAAAATATTTTTAATATTGGTTTCTTGTATATCTCACTGAAAAATGATGAAAACGGCTATTGTCCCACTAAGGTCCCCATTGTATGTCAACCATGTTGGCAATCGAACCCACTAACCACTAGACACAAGGCAGACAAAATAACGATCTCATTATCACCTCCTTATCTGCACCTAGTGGTGCATAGGGCACTGTAGTAGTGTGCCAAATGTTTCAAGAAACCCGACAAATATTTCAACAGAGATGAAAAACCTCTTCCATCTGTTATGGATGTTCAAACACGGACAGAATAGATAGTTACGATGGGTAGTGATGACATAAAACCAGTCATAAACCCTTTAAATAGATAAACATCTACTAAATGTTTGACCACAAAGTTAATGCTTTAAATATTAATAATAGTTCAATATCTATTTACTTGAAAGTTGAGAGCCGTTCCAGTATTTGTTAAAAAATATTTGAGGGCGAAAATATTCGATTTATCAAATGAAACGATGATTTCTCATAAAAAATATCTATTTTCTAAATTATATAATATATTACAACATAACAATTCGGATAACATATGGTACATCTTATGTACAAAACTAATTACTAATGTAATATTTAGAAAATGCTTTGCTTTGGAAGTTGAAATAAAAAAATAACACAGTTTGAAACTGAAAACAAAATTCAGTCAATTAGTGGGAACAGCTACAGATCTTTTTCTTGCTTTACCAATACAAAACTGACATTCAACGAAATTAGAAAAATTTAGCTCCTAAATTGAATAAACATTTTAATAACAGCAGATCTGCGGATGCGTTGAATGGTCTAATTCAAGAGATAGTCAGAGCACCATATTTGAATATTAGAACTCTGATTTTGCTTCAATTTATTTTATTTTTTATACAATTTTTTTGATTTTTTAAAATAATGTGTTTTTTTTTGTTTATATGGTATAACTGACTACTGGAATATAATCAGTATTATTATTAATATCTACTTGCCCTTTTATTACTTAATTTATTTATTTTTGGAACATTAGCAGATTACCAGTATTTATTACATTTATATTTTTAAATATATAAATTTATTGACACATATAAGACAAAATACTACTGAGCCAGTAGTCCTTTATGACTCCACATCACAAAGGCACAATGAGTCATCTCACGCTTCGGATAAACTAAAGTGTTAAAAGTTTATTTTTAAAATTTTAAAACAACTATGCATCACACAGTATAGTTTTTTCTCAAAAAGTAAAAAAAAACCTTTGCAAATAATTTGAAAAAAATTCTATTTCCACCCAATACACATTTAAATTATTTTTTTATTATCAAATACATGATAAAGATTTACAAATAAAAAGTTTATACAACAATTGGACATAGTTATCCAGAAAGAAGCCAGCCATAGAAAAGTGAAACTGAGATAATAACACTTTTGTGAAGAGTGAATAATTCAATCTACACAACAGTTTGAATGTTTTTACTTTGGCAAATGATAAATAATGCTTGCTTTTATTTTTTTTTATAATACAAAAAAGATAATTATAGCGCATATGCCCAGATATAATGATTTAAATGACAGCCAGATCAAATATTGGATAAAACCTCATACAAACTCTGAAAGTATGAGGTTTTTTTCATCATGAAGTTTTAGACAGTAATTATTACAGTTTTTTGTATGATAGCGGCCTGGCTGTTTTAAGCAGAACAAAGAACTGACCTTCCTGAATTCGATAACACCAATATATATTTTTTTCAAAACTGTGGACTGGCTGCTTTCTGCAAAGCTAAGTTAAATTAAGACCCGGAAATGACTCATACCTGTGTACTTGCTTAGACTTTAAAAAAATAAAAAATGCCCAAATGTTTCAGTTTTGGAGGCCATTTTTAACGAGTTAAATAACTTACTGTTGGAAAATGGCAATCCGGTTGATGGAAAGTAGAGTTCGAACCTTGGCTCTCTAATCCGTGAGCCACGACACTAGCCAAGGGACCACAATCTGATTCAACTTGAAAATCTGTGTCAAGTCAGAGCACTCTTGTGTTCTTAAAGTATTAACTTTGGAGAGGAAAGTTTTTTTTAAATGGCACATTGGATTTCTAAACCTAGGTACATTTGAACTAACACCAGGAATAAGGAGACAAATACCACTTCAAGGTCAATTTCAGATAAGACTCACCTGGAAATACATAATCACCATTCAATTAATGATCAAATCCAAATTACTGATGTCAAATTGCTGACAATCAGGGAAATAGAAAATGACCCGAAATTCTCCCCAAGAAAGTAAAGCCAACACTGTGGACAGTTACTATATAAGCAGTAGCGCCCTTAGGTGTGAGAAGTTGCCCAGTTAAACACTCAGTTTAATTCACTCAGTAACTCTCACGCTCCTTTACCGAATCTGTATTATTCAACATGTAATAAATACACATCGAAGCGCAATGTTGTTTTCTTCTGTCAATTTTCAACTGGGGTAGGAGTTTCCCGCATCAACCAGAAAAATCTTGCGATTGAATGGAAAATTTTCAATTTGACAGATACATGACGCATAAAAATATACATATACGACATTGTCAAATTTAAAATCCTATTTAGCATTAACTTCCTCTAAAACAGTATGGACGTGTTGGTGAAGGGGGCTTCATGGTAAATAAGTCCATAAATAGAGATAGTAGAATAGTTCAGCATCCATACGGAGAAAGTAGCAATGTAATTATGACCCAGGCAACAACTCATTTGTAAACTGATATAAATGACTAACTTTCTCGCCTAATTTCTATCGACAAGTTCAGATTAGGATCTAATGGCAAGATTTAAGATTAAATAATAAAGTTAAGCTAGAATCTAACTACGAGGTTAGTATAGGATAGTGATGGGTAACCTATGACATGTGTGTCAGAGGTGACACGCATCGTTTACGGACCATCTTCATCCAAGAACTTAAGTTTACTTCATTTACCTTTCATTTATTAGTGCTGCAAAAATTGATAATATTCCTAGATGTGACATGACACCCAAATAAATCCAGGCTACCCATCACTGGGATAGGATAAGTTGAGGTTAGCATCTAGTGATAAAATTTAGGATTTGATGACGAGGTTAGGTTAGATCAGGATTGGAAGACAACGTTCTTTAACAAAAGGGTTGGATTAGTGCTTAACGGCGAGGGAGGCGGCCCTGTCTAGGTCGGGGGCCTCTATAATGGGCAGGCGGGATTCCCTCAGCAGGGAGCGGGCCTCCTCCACGTTGGTCCCCTCGAGCCGCACCACAAGGGGGATCTCCAGCTGCATGCTGCGGCACGCGCCGATTATGCCCCGGGCTATCGTGGCGCAGTTCACGATCCCTACAAACGGAAAGCTCTGGATTATCTATAGCCTGTAAATGAGAAAAATCAACGCTGCCAATTTTGGCAGCCGAGTATATTCAGTTTTATTTGTTTATATATAATAATAGGGGGCGAGTTCTTTAACATCCCCAGGTTTTACCAGTAGTCCCCCGAGGATTTACAATTAAATCAATGTAATTTTTGTTTTTTAAGTTTTGATTTTGGTTTGACTGACCTCCAAACACGTTGACGAGGATGGCTTTGACTTTGGGGTCGGAGGTGAGCAGCTGGAAGGCGGCCTTGACCTGCGCCTCCCCCACGGATCCTCCCACGTCCAGGAAGTTGGCGGGCCGACCCTGGTTAAGCGTGATGATGTCCATGGTGGCCATAGCCAGCCCTGCCCCGTTCACCAGGCAGCCGATGTCGCCGTCCATGCCGATGTAGTTGAGATTGTACTTGGCGGCTTCCACCTGATGATCAACATGGTATGAATTAGTTATTTAGTCACGCATAGGAAGTAACTGTATGTAGCGTGTCTTTAAAGCAGTTTTTAGGTACGCCAATTAAATCCCAGCACAAATTTACGGGGTCATAACTGGAAGCTCTCTTGTCCCCAATTTCACCTCAATCCCAAAGACCCTAGTTTCCAGCGGTGGAATCAACTGCCAAGCCTATATAGTCCTTACAATATAGCTTGATTAAAATGACAGTTGTCAGCAAAAGTGACAACATAACTTTGTAGTAACATCTAAGGAGTGATTTATATTGAATTTATACAGATACACGAAAAATCATTCGTATTTGGTATGTTAATTAATTTTTTAAATACAATGTTTGACATATAAATCAACATAAATATATAAAATCATCTTTAAAACTAAAATAAACCTATCAACGGTATTTTGAGTTTGTCCAAATTTTTGTAGATAAGGACTGGATTCAACTCCCTGGGGAGCTGTTTATATTAACATATTACATCTCTGGATGAAGAACATTTAAGAGAAGGTAATATAGAAGTCTAGGCATCTACAGGACTTATGACCTGTCAATGGCTGGTTTAAGTGGCCACTTTACACACACTGTTGATAAATCCACCTGGTCCATGAAGAAGTATAGAAATGGAAAAAATAACATTTTCAGGCGTTGCCTAGTATGTAGGTGAAATAATTCAATTAGATGAATCTCACCCGCATAAATAAAGGTTTCAGCTCTTTAACTTCATAAACATCACCAGATGAAAGAATTGAAAGAATATAAATGTTCAAATATGGGCAGAATGGTGAATGTTACACAGTGTGTAAAGTGGCCACTTAAACCAGCCATTGACAGGTCATAAGCCCTGTAGATGCCTAGACTTCTATATTACCTTCTCTTAAATGTTCTTCATCTCTGTTGTAATATGTTAATAAAATAAACCTAATTATTAACGACGTTCTTACAAGGTTACATCATTTTGCAAAAACGTTAAAGATGGGACAAATTGATCAATGTAAATTGATCGAATAATAAAATAATTAATTTGATAATGTTCACGAAAAAACTATAAATGTCTTATTTTTTGGCAAAAATTATGTTAAACACACTACAATAGGCTTGTTTTTGCGTTTTTATATCAATTTTCGGAAACAGAGTTTCATGTTTGCATGACAAAACTGATAAAATCAATTTGATCGGTACATGATCAGTGACCAGTAATTTTCCATCACTATTGACATTAGTTTGGCAGCTGTCATTTTAATCTAGCTAAATTTTAAGGACTATAGTTGTTCATTCCATTTCGCTCAACCAGTTCAAAAACCGTTTGGATGCTTTTTGAAGGAAGAACTTGGACAAAAAGCAGTACACGAAATATAGGTGTACCCAGCAAAGTCTGGCTGCCTATAACAAATAATAATAATGAACTAATAAGTCCCTTAACCACCCAAAAATCGGTATTTACCAGAGAGTAGATATCGAGTAGAAAGCACTCTCGAGTAGAAGGTTCTGGTTCTTAGATTTTAGACACAGAACTGTATCCGGCCGGACTACAACTGTATTATGAGGGAAATAAATTACCTCTCTGGGATCACTTTCCGATGTATCATCCATGGCAAAGATGTCGCTCTGCCTAAATTTGGCGTTGTCATCAAAATTGATCTTGGCATCCACAGATATAACCTGCCCATCCTCTGTTTCCACCAGGGGGTTGATTTCTAGCTGGACAGCATCTACCTAATAAAAAGACTGGTGTTTTATTATCTCAGGAGACATTTTGCACCCCCAGAAGTACACCGTGGTATTTCTAAATCGGCCATTTTGCAGGAGTGAAAACAAACTTGGTAAAGAGAAGAGCATTAATAAACTTTAAAGAGTTCAGATGATACTATTAAAATCTGTACCTCAGAGGCAGACGGGTGCAAAACCTAACGTCAAATGTCCAAACAAAGCCTAAAGAATCTACTTTCTCTTAGCGATCTCTAATAATTTATAGCATTGATTTGTATTGTCAGTATCTTGAAACATTTGTTCTTTCATAAAAAGACTTACATTTCTTCAAAATCAATGGACGTGATCATAAACTGGATACGAAAATTGAAATGTCATTTCATTAAATTCTGGATTTGCATCCGTCTGACTCTGAGGTACAGATATGATCGGTTAGTGTTAAAGTACCTATGTAAGTACCTTTAAAAAAAGTTGCCAGATCTTCTTTATTTCATCTGCGCATTTTTTCTTCAGCGCGCCTTCGAATTGCAAAAACTGCGCCACTTCCTCCGCCATGGCGTCTGTCACGCCTTCGTAGATGTCAATCGGAACAGTCTTGATAAGTTCCGGAGTTTTCTCCGCGACAGCCTCGATATCCATCCCCCCCGCGGGAGAAGCCACGAGAACGGGACCGTTATGTTCTCTATCCATCAAGATACACAGATAAGTCTCCCGTTTAATGTCCACACTTTCGGCCACCATTACTTTTTGCACTTGAATGCCGTCCTTCGGTGTTTGTTTTGTTATCAACCTGTTACCGACCATTTTCCGGGCTAAGGAGAAAACTTCGTCGACATTCTTCGTAATGTGAACGCCTCCTTTGAATCCGCTATCGAAATGCCCCTTTCCGCGTCCGCCGGCCAAAACCTGGGCCTTGACGACGTATTCCGCGGCTGTGAAATTTTTTAACGCAGATTGGTCAAATTTCTCGTCGAGCATTCTGAATTTCTGGATGTTTACGCTGTGCTGCTGCAGCAGGGACTTGCTTTGGTATTCTTGCAGGTTGAGATTCCTCACCGGCACCAGTCTAATTGGAGCTAACCCCTTCAAAAAACTGCTTCTCACAAATGTGTTCCTCACTGCAGCCATTTTTATTGACAACTGACAACTATAATATAAGATACAATGAATAATAAAAGTATTGCTGTTTAACAATCCAATAGCAATTACGGCTATCTGTGTTATTATCAGTCACTAATAAATAATAATAATTAACGTGTCGGACTTCGGAATTTCTCAACACGCACGATAATTTTGACGTAAGAATAGCGAATACAATAATGTTGCAATAACATAAAAGTTTACGTCAAGTATTTCAAGTACAATTTCTGGTCGGTTCGTCGGTTGCTCGGTTTTATGATCAAGTAGGTGGTTACGCGCGAATGTTTACTGCCATTTATATGTTTTGATTGTCGGCTTTTACTTAAGAAGTAGGAACGTGAGCAGCCTGGCAGTACCTACCGCATTGCAACAATTCACAAATTCCATATTCAAATAAAACTGACATCTGTATTTTTACTTCAAAAAAATTATATGTCTTTTGTGATCCACACGATAAACCAACGAAAAAGAATATTACTACCGCTATCATTTAAAGTGTCAACAGCAATATTATCATCACCGTATCCAATATTTAAAAATCCTGATACCCAAAGCTGAATAAAGAAAGAACCTAACATCCGCATCATTCCCGCATTTAATATTTGGTGGAGTAAGGGGGAACACTACAACACAGGTGAGTCGATTTTCATTAGTCCTTAGTAACGTGTGTGTTGGCTGACCTTGTTGAACCATTTTGGATCAGTTCATGCGCTCTCTAAGCTATCAAGGAAATTACTTATGCGCTTCTCTCGCGTCACCAAGTAGGTATTGATAAAACCCATTAGTACTTCTGCCGAGTTTATGTATTGCTGAAATGTTTTTTTTTAAATGGCAAAGTAAACCGTTCTACTCAAATAATTGTGATTTTAATTCAAGAAAATATAAATATAGTCCAAATGTTGGTTACTAATAATGTAGCGAGATACTTTTAAGTGAAATGGCAACACTAAAACTGACAGAAATATCATAGATTAAAAAAAACTAAGAACATCTATGGAATAATGAATAATTTCGCGATTTTGTTTATCGTTCTGTCAAGATTTTCGCGTGATTTTCGCCCACTTTTGGTTTACATGAAAAAATCGTTCAGTTTTAACATAAATTCACCAAAAGTGCTCGAATTAACTATACTAATTGTGTCGAATAATCGCGTTAACTGGAACAGGTTTTTGATTCATGTAAAATGTCGAAAGACGTTATTCTGGTCGTGGATTTTAATTCCGTCTGCAGGTTCTGCCTTCAGTCGAATGGAACACTTTCTTCTATATTTTCTGGAGAAGATAAAACTCTCGTATCCACTCAAATAGAACGCTTTACGGATATAAAGGTTGTTATTTATTCCATTTTTATTACATTGTGTCAAAAAATCCAATAAGAACGAAGGATCTGATACTTTTTTTTTACTGTTCATCATAAATGAATTCTATTTGTATTTTTAGATTGATCCGGGTGATAGTTTTCCTTCTAAGATATGCCATAGATGCAGATTCAAAGTAGAATTTTGCTTCGATTTTCGCGAAATGGTCTTGCGAACCCAAAAGGCGCTCATTGATAATTTAAATGACGAAAACGAGTTGGAGAACGAATACAGTATCGAAAATATACACCTGGGTTTCGAACCCGACGCCCCTGACAGCTTTAAAAATGGCCTAGTAAAAAATGAACAGACCGATTTTCCATCAAACATCGAAAGAGATTTTATAATTTCGAATACTCTGGAGCAATTAGATCCGAACTTAAACATTTTCCTTTTAGAAAACGAACAAGATGTTTTAGAATACAACAAAATCGAGCAATCCATGCAAGCGCTTCAACAAGAAACAATCGAAAATACCCCTAGTCCGCCTAAGACTGTTCACAAAAAGAACACGCGTCATTCTGAAAAGAAAAACACAAACTCGCCGTTTGTAAAAATGAAAGAATATCCGTCTATGCTCACGGCCAGTCGAAGGAATCAGTGCCTACTCTGTTTGCAGAAATGCGGCAACGCCAACAATTTGAAAGAACACGTCGAGAAACATTTGATCGGGACTAATTTGGAACCTTATTATATGTTGGGAGAAAGGAACATCACGTGCCGGGTCTGCAACAAACAATTTAGCTACAGATTCAGTTTTTTAACGCACCAAAGAGAGCATCTGAAAATGAAACCGTTTTTATGTCATTACGAGGGATGCGATATGGCTTTCTATTCCAATTCTTCCCTGCGGCAACATTTACCTATACACGGGGATAAAAGGTTCATTTGTTCCATATGTGCTGTCGGGTTTAAAAGGAAATCTGATTTGAGGGCGCATGAAATTATTCACCAGGATGCTGGAATGCAATTTAACTGTCCCATTTGTAAACTCATCTGTAAAAATAGACTCACACTGGCCGCTCATGTTAGGAAACATTGTATTCAACCTAGGTAAGTAACATTTAAAAAAATATATTTTGCCCCTTTTAGGAATCAAATACTTGAGAGACCACAAAATCTCCAAGATGTTTTCTGTCACTTAAAGAAATGGATATTGACTCGCCTGTTTGAAGAATTCCCCCTTGCTCCAGCAAATATTCCATGCAGGAATGATGCGGATTATGTGTCTTTATAAATGCGGTAATCTTAGTATGTTTGAATTAGATAATGGATGCAATTGACACTTTGTTTTCACTATCAAGCAAAAATCCAAAAAACAAATGCCGATAATATTGTACAGAATTTCAATGGAATTTTATAAATTATTGCTGCGCTGTTGGTAGCACCTACAGTATTACGTACGGCAAGAGCCAAGCTACTCAGCTTTCTACTTATTAACCTGTTCCCCGCGTTCAAAATTTACGTATTTGATTTATCAGTTTAATCATTTATTGGTTACCATGAATTTATCACCGCTATATCTGATAAATACTTAAGCTATGAACCTTTTTGATTATAAATAACTCTCATATGCTGAGAGCAACGTGTAGTAGTGCTCATGGGAGCTCACAGACGTATGGGAGCACCGCGGTGAATAAGTTATGTTAGATTATAAAAACCAATAAATATAAGTAAACATTGACATCTAAAATTTGTTATTATAATTTTTTGATCACTTAGTTATTCAAAATAATATTACATTCTTATGTAAGTCATTGCAATGCAAATGAATTTTTTGACACGGGTTGTGTCTAGTCAGGTCTCAATATAGATAAATAATGTATAAAAGAATCCATAAAATGACGCATTCGTGTCATCTGTAAGAATACAAATGTGCTTCAAATTTTAAAAAGGTATTGAGTTGGTTTGTGGTCCCATGTTGTAGATAGCAGATCATAGGTCTGAGGTTCGCTCTCCATTCCATCACAAATCGTTTCCCATATTTTATCAACACTTATTTACAAAAAACTAAACACAGTCCCGCTGACATGACAAAACGCTTCTGATTTCAGTTGAAATGATTATCCATGTTGCGTATTTGTTACCATGAAAGATAGCTTAATAAGATATGTCGGTTTTTTTAAAACAAATTGTGTTAAATATATCACCCAATTCTTTAGCTATTTTAGAAAAAAAATCCTGGATGAACAAATGTCCAATTTATCTACCGACATTCAAGTTTGAAAACTTTTTCAATTTTACAGTTTGCCTGTAAAATTTGACTCCTTCAAAATGTGTAAAAAGTTACGCATCATGTTTTGAAATCTTTCAACAGAATAATGACAACCGATAAGCCACACAAATTGGCTTGGTGATGCTTGAAAAGTATCATCTTTTAATTTTATTTAAACCACATGAATTTGTATAAAATTAAATAAATAATTATTTTGTAGATTCAAATGCGATGTTTGTCCGAAGAGTTACTTTAGCCAGAGCGAACTGGACCGCCATAGCAACATTCACACCGGGGAGAAATGCTTCCGCTGTACCGCGTGCCCGAGTGCCTACTACTCCCGTGCAGCTCTCGTGCGTCATGAGCGCGGTCACCTGAATTCCTGAGACAAGCCTGTCCATGCACACAAGGTGCATGACTACCCTTACAAGTGAGTTCATTTTATTCCCTATCAGTAAGTGTGTTTTATTCCTGATAAAAGAGTATGTTCTATCCCTACAAGTGAGTGCATTCTATCTCTGCTAATGAGTGCATTCTATCTCTCATATAGTGAGTGCATTATGTGTCTGCTAATTTATTTATTTAAAAAAATTAAATTAAATATTTTTTAAAGTTTTTTTTACAATATACATAAGAAGTCAAACAGAGTATTCCAAAATATAGGATAGTTACATAGCAATGAAATACATATTAATAGTAAAAATAGCAAACAAAAAATCTCACAAAGGCTGGCCTGTTCGTGGGTATACAAGAAAATGCTAATGAATTTTTGCTCCTATAATTAGACAGTAATAATATTTTTGTGTAACATAAGAAAGATAAAATAAAATATTCTGTAAAAGATTACATGGTATTTTTTTTTATAGTAATTAAAAGGAAATTAAAAATATTAAAAAATTCCTTATTATTAAAGGGTAACAAAATAATAATAATAATTAGTTCATTATATCTCTTAAAAGTGAATGTGTTCTGTTTTCTATAAGTAAGTGCATTCTATTCCCTATTAGTGAGTGCATTCTATACGCTGCAATTGCAGTGCCCTATGCACCACTTTGTGTGGATAGAAAAATGATGATGATGATAATTTATACAGCGCTGTTTTTGTGAAAAATCACCCCAATGTCACTTAATGATTTGATACTTATTAATAAACTTTATTGTTTACATTTTAAAGTAACCTTTTTTGTAAAAAAATACATTAATAAATATTTTCTTTTCACCCCACCACCAATGTTTTTTTTATTATTTCAGGTGCTACATATGTCAGAAAGGCTTCTTAACTAACATCCCTCTGACCAAGCACTTGGCGGTTTGCGACTCGGGAGGGAGTCTTCCATCTCCCAGCGATGTGGAAGAGCAGCTGGCCGACTTCGTGAAGGAGAAAGAGCTCCCTGACGCCGCCCCCGACCAGGAGCATCTCTTCCTTGTAGACATGATGCAAGAACACATAGAGGAATGAAATCACCATCAGAAACACTAATAGACATTTACTGGGCTTTTTGTCTGTCAATGTCATTCTGTGTATTATTCCACCGTTTTCATATTCATTCTCAGAGCCGCGGAGGACTGGAATGAATAAAGGAGGTGATAAAATAAATATGACGTATATGTATATGACGCGTCGAGAGCCAAAGGAACTTGAGGGTGCGAAAAAGGCAAACAAGGTATACTGTGGGCATAGTTAAGTATTATAATATATATGTTAAGAAAAAGAAGTAAAGTTTACTTGGCATAAACAAACTATGTATTATCTCCATATGTAATATTAAAACACAGATAATCATACCTAAATATGGGAAAAAATGGTAAAAATGTCTTGGCTGTAGACACAATTAAAAGTCTTAGAAGCATGTTTACTTCAAAAAATTTTCCTTAACATTATGAAGCATTAATACAAAAGTAATTTAAGAGTCATCCTCTCTAGGGAAACCTGTTCTAAGGAGGACTGTACAATGTTTTTTTTTTTAAAAACATTTCACGTGTCATTCAAATATATATTTTTTTTCTATCCTAATTTTCTTCAGCCAGATTTTTATTTCTCTTTTGAATTGTTGTTTTTTCATAAGTTAACTTAATTTTATGTGGAAGCATAACTAAACAGGCTGAAAAATAATCCTCGCACCTTTGTCCAAATGTTGTGTTAAAGGGAGGAATATTGACAATGATCTTATTTCTTGCCCTTGTTATATATTTGTTACGTCATTTTCCTAAACATTCTTAATTTTTATTGATTTTGGGACGATTTTTGAACCAAGTGAATTATTTTATTTTCTGTTGAATGCTGAATGAGTATAACACGGTAGTGTCATACTCATTTATTTATTTATTTGATTATTTTACATGGTAATTAAATGATCGGATTCCGTTTTGCTATCACAATAGTTAGTAACATTATAAACTATTTGTCTCACAGATACTGGTATTGATTTTCTTGACTTGAACAACCTAAAACTATGGATTGATTTACTTAAAAGACGCTAAGGTGGGAATTATTAATAACAACCGCAATATAACAGAACACCCTTTTCCTTATTTTTTCCGTCATTTTCTTATAGTGGTCTATTTGTTTATTTCTAAGGAAGCAAACAGTACTTATATTGTAAACCGGTTTGTGTATTGTGCGCGTGTTTGTGTATAAGTGTCTTTGTGTGTAAATGAGGGTGTATATATCTAATTTAATAGTATTATAGGGAATTAGCAGGGATGGAGTGCGAAAAAGTAAAATTTTACTGAGTAAAATGTAAGAATTAAAGTAAGAAAAAGATACATTTATTGAATAATTTACAAATTACTATCGAATAGCATTGTGAGATGTAAAGGATATAAAATTATATGCATTTTGTAACTACTTGAGCTAGGCAACACAGACCATTTGTTCTTCCCGAATGCAGGACCAGTTTACCGCTGATGATGCCTGTGGGGAGGATGATTAGTCTGTGGAACAGCCTACCAAGGGAGGTGGATCTTTTCCATGCTAGGATTACCAGTATTAGGCTCTTCCTCTCTAACTATGTATCGTAATGTGTATTGGTTTGTCATGTTTCTATGAATTATATGTATGTTTATACGGCTGTATCTTTAAATTTCCTACTAAGCACTTTAAAAAAAACAATACTCATATTTGCATTGTAATTGGCAGGTGTGC
Source organism: Micrasema longulum (assembly GCF_059751315.1). NCBI lineage: Eukaryota > Metazoa > Arthropoda > Insecta > Trichoptera > Brachycentridae > Micrasema > Micrasema longulum. The sequence goes on from NW_028277241.1 coordinate 639,328, forward strand.
TGTAATGTACTTGTAAATTTTAAATAAATAAATTCATATAACTGACTTAGGTAAATAAGATATTTTATTCTTAAATGCATTCAATAAGAAGTATACTCGTAAATCAATGTATGTCGATTAATGTTAAAAATAAATTAAGTACTGTTTTCTATATAATGCCATTACGGACATTCTTACTTTTGACAGTTTTCTCGTAGCACTAACAGTTTTGATGGAAAATAATAAAATAGCACATTCAGGGTCATATTTGAGGGAGGAGAGGAAGTGAATGTCCTAAGGGTAGGGCAGCGATCGGCAATTGGCGCCATGTTCAGTTTCTGAACGGACCACAGCAGTACATGCGGCCCAGCCGTCAATCAAAGATTTAACTTAATTTTTTCGTAAATTAAAATGTTCAGGGTAACGAGTGTGACAATCTGCATGTTTTGTATCAAAATGTTGTTTCAAATCGTATTCTTTCATTGCAGCAATTGTTTAATTGCATATTAGGCACATTGGTTTAAATTCACTAGTGTTCGGCTCGCAAGAGCACGAGTGACGTCGACGGTCGTGTGGCCTCCAAAAAGAATTGACATATTCATACGGCCCGCCACCAAACCTGATTGCCGACCGCTGGAGTAGGGACTTTGGAGAGGATAATTTTAGTGTCCTAAAAACAATTGTGCTAAATCATGTTTAACTTGGTTTTGCCTAAAATATGCAAGTTTAGCTATCGGGTATATTCTATGTCCTGACTGATAAAGAATGCAGTTCTGTGTGTTAAACAGAACCGGAACAAATAGAGTGAAGATGTGTCCGCCTCATTATACAGTGGTTGGCGCGTTCACTTTCCATGCTCGAGGTACTGGGTTCGGTTCTTGGCAGAATGGACATGAAATATAGGTTTTAAAGGTGGAATTACACTGCAATATTTCATTGTTCCTGGACTGGCACCTGAAGCGTAAGACGGGTCCTTACCTTACAAGTAACAAAAAGTCCAGATACGCTATACAGGTAAATGTCGTTTTACGCCGGGGTTCTGTTCCGATAGACACCGGCGTTTAAAAAAATCGGCGTAAAATAAACACAAATATAATGGAAGATATAAAGTTGGGCTTCGTGTCGAAATTCTAAGAACAATCTAACATGTTTGTTTAATACATATCCTATATTCCAAATAAATTATACATGTATTTAATAAATACAGTTTAAATTTGTTTACAAAATAAATAATAATCTCTCGATATAAATAATGATTTTTTATATTAAATACTAACTCACCAGTTCGTCGGGACTAAATTAAATTCTCACACTTTTTTTCAAAAATCTATTGTGTCTGCTATTAGAATCGCGGCGCGTACTGTCGTCTGGTGTCCGCCGAACCGGGGAATCCCACGCCGGCACCAACCGCCGTAATTGTAAATCGAGCCGGCGCAAAACGACGTTTACCTGTAATTGGAATACCTATGCACCACTTGTGATGAATATGTGATTATGGAAAAGATAATGAAAATATACATAAGTTGCTTCGACTATTTTCATATTTTGTAGTAACTGCTCTGTGAGTATAGCATTTTTCACTATAAGATAGTGATTTATTAATTAAATGATATTACAATGCTTAGATTATATTGTGAGAGTAATTACTACAACTTGGCAAATTCAAAATCAGCATTTTTAAGTTACCCACTAAAAACACATATTTGTATGTTCCTCCACGAATGCTACAAATAGACTATAATAGACATACATATATACACATTTATACGATTCCCAGGGAGTTTTTATAAAAAACTCATTTTGGGACAAAATCCACGATCTTACAACTAGATTTATTCAACTTAGCTTTATGAAGTACAATTTAAAATAGAACATTTTTTTCTCTAAATTTATCATAGTAATGTTTAAGCTCATTATTTTGTATGAAAAAATTTCCAGTTGTATCAAATTCTTATTTATTTTCTCTTTCTTATATTTTACTGTAACTCGCACGCCAAGAAGTACACTGTGGTATGTCTAAATTAGTCATTTTGCAGGAAAGTAAAAACAGACTTTTAAAAATTTATAAATGCCTGTTAATTAATGTATTTGATTATAATGCCCTGTATTTTTGTAGTAGAGTAAGCTATGTATATTATACTTTAACAGCCAAATAAATTTGACTGTTAAAATACGAGAACACTGTAGCATCACACAATAGGGGAATATCACTTTTTTTTTCAATTTAAAATTAGCAAGGATCTATGGAATACTATCCAGTAAAAAAAATATATTTGTTTTTTACTACTTAGTACTATAAAAAATATTTTTAAATTTATAATTTTGAATTCCCGCAAAAACAGTCTATTGCATTGGCCACACGATTCGGGTAAATTTTTTAACATTGTTTTGTGATCGTTTAAATTTAAATAGAATGAACATCAACGCAAGTCTTGACATAAAAATTATCAAGGCTGGCTGACGCAGCAAACTTCCGTCATCATCGCCAAAGTACTTTTGAAATGACCCAAATTTTTACCGGACACGGAGCTATGAGAAGTTATCTATATAGGTTTAAATGAAGGAATGATGACTATTGTCCATGCGATGATATTTCTTCACAGACTATCGAACATCTGTTATTTCAGTGCCCATTTTTCAGTTTACAACGCCATAATCTTGAAGCAGAATGCAGGAAAGATGGAATATCCATCTACACTGTCGTTAAAGGTATATCTTGCAACAATGGTGATTGGACTCATAAACGTATTAAACCAAAATCAGTGATCGAAGATCCCATTTCCAAGACAAACAAAAACTATTTTTTCCGAGTACATGACACGTAAGGCTACTAAATACAGAGGTCCAAATATATATTTTTTTTAAAATTATCAAGGCCAAACATGTCGCGTTTTTGTAGGGACATAATTTTTAATAATTTATTTTTGAAAGTTAAATATGAAAACATTTGATTTAAAATACAATTAATTTTTCTAAATCCGTTTCATATATTTCCACCCTTATTCGTAGTATGTGATATTTCTCTATTGCTTCGGTGTTCTTCGCAATATTTTACTCAATTGCTTTCACAGAATACTGAAGTTTGTGGTATATCTCGCTCAAAAAAAATTGTAGAGATACATGAGTGTTCTTTTAAGTGCATGGCCACCACTGTGGCGCCACTGCGAGCGTCAGAAAATCCACTCGAAACCTAAGCTGATACCAGGGAGATTGTTCTGTGTGATAGCTATTTGTCTTTGGATGGAGTACAGTTTCCTACGATTCACTCTTCTTACTTGCAACACCGCTTGTTTGTAAATCTACATAAGTAGCACAAATAGTGTTGCGCATGTCAAGATCAAACTGGTTTGACTTCCCACGAACCACATAGTCAGACCTTGAATTGTGCATGGCGCCCGCGCGCGGGCATCTGCCCCGTGCCTCAAAACCCTTGCCACTGTAGCCATGTACTTCATAACTTGAGAATTCATAACTCAAAACAGCCAAATTTAGATAATAATGACACAGAAAAACTCACTGTGCAGATAACTTTATTTTTGCACTTCTCTTTGAAAATTTAAATATGGAATATTATCTATTAATTTTTTTACATGATATGTAATTATTAATATCAGGTGTCTCAAAATTGTATTTAAATTGATATTTATTCTACCAAAATTATTAATTTATTTTTTAATTGTGAATGACCTGTGTTGATCGGCTAATAAACGTTAGTACTTTTTAAAAAATGGTACGTACTTTATTTAGTTGTGATTTTCAAAAATGCAAATGTGTAAATAAATTGTATACAATTAAAGCTATTTTCATTTATTGATAAGTAATACTTATGTAGGACTCGCCCGGAAATCAAAGTCCACTGTCATCTGACCTACTATCCTCTAAAGGACATTGCAGAAATGGAATCATACATTTTCTGTTTGTAAACAATTGATTATCAAAACATTCAAATAACTAATGAGAAAGTGCTGAAACACGCGGATATCAAATTGTTGATAGCTGGGGAAATTGTACACGACCTCAAGACCCCACTAAGAAGTAAAATGAACACTGGTCAATTTCTATATATAAGCAGTAGCATCCTCAATCAGTCAGTTCCACACTAGTTTAAGTGGGGTCAAGTTCAGTCAGTCATTCAGTTACTCAAGTAAAACATGTACGCAGTTACTCTGTCTATGTCTACATCCTTTATAGTATTTTACAAATTGAATGACGTGAATTTGAATTATTATCATTATTATTTTTTTGATTACTTAACTCTGACGCCCTTCATACAAGTCACCAAAAGATAAATTCCATAATCATGCATGAGGCACCGCTTATTTCAATTTTATTAAATACATCAATTTTATCAAGTTGCAGTGAAAGGATTGTTAGAAGGGTTAGAAAGGCAACACCACTTCCCCTTGATGGAAAAGAAAGAAGGACGTATAAAATACTAAGCAGTCACTATAGCTGCCCAAATATTGATTTCATGTTCAAACTAAAACAAGATGTTCGACTTCCTGACCACAGTCTTAGCCCGAAGAAAATCCCACAGAAGTATTTCCTGAGTAATAGGGTTATTCATTTGTAGGACAGGAGATTGTTTCGAGATATTGTCACGTAGATAGATGGGCAGGCTCAGATGGGTTTATCAACAAGATAATTGATCATTTCCCTATCTGCACAAAGCGGTGCATACCGCACAACATTGGTACTCCAAATGCATCTGAATCATTTTTGTTATATAGAAGATAAAGTGATCAGTTTTACGCTCCAGGTTCTAGCCCGTGGACAGTGAAATATTGCAGTGTAAAATCACATTTCATAAGCTGAAAATAACTCACTATTATAAAATGGGAATAAAGTCTTGGTAGAGTGGGGTCCGCGCCAGTTCGCGCTAGCCATGGGACAAAAACCCGGTTCGAGACAACTTTATACGTCACATTTAATACGTGTATCTATGGCACATGCTCTTTGTCTTTGGTTTTATACATTGGGTTTGGAAAAATAAACATTTTGTTGACGTTTCGTTCGGTTTCTCTCGTTTCTGTCAATTGGTTTCATGGCTAAATTATTGGACATAATATTAGATATAAATTTTGACAATGTGTGCCGCCTGTGTTTGGGTCAAAATGGAGAAATGACAAATATTTACGACGCCAACGGCCAATCTTTACTCACCGAACGCATCTTATCGCTAGCATCAGTGCAGGTAATATTCTAAGGTTATAGTTTGTTTTTATGAAAGTTTTCCACGTATCATCAAATAAAAATTACATTCTTTCTTAACATTGTCGATAAAATTGACCCGCGTACAAGATGTAATATGAATTTCGATCTTATCCGTTGTATTTAACTTTGAAATTGAATTGATATGACAATGTTTTAATTGCATGTGTTTGTGTAGATATTACCCGATGATGGTTTACCCGGATCCGTATGCCACAGTTGTCGAGAGAAGCTCGACAAGTTCATCAAGTTCCGGGAGCAGATTGAGAATTCCTATTTCGTCTTGTGTCAGTGTATCGGCGTAGATCCCAACGAAACGGACGCCAGCTACGTTCAGGCGACCGCCGGGCCCTCCGCCGAGGAGACGGTCTACCCCACTACCAAATCGAAGGATAAATCCCCCACCAAACTACCTCACAATAAAAATAAGCAGAATCCCAAGGAACAGCGCAATGAAGAAGTGACGAATTCTCTCAGTTCTCTGTTCAAAGACCACCTTGTTTCCGGAATCTCTAATGTGGACCTTCTCGTCAATCCGCAAGATGGATATATCAATGTTAACTACAACAGTATCGCCGAAGATGCCGATGTCTACAAATCCAACGAAAACTACATGTCCATCGCACTCTCCCAAGAGGACCCGCAACAAATCAATTTACTCTCTAAAGATATGAATTCCGTTTTATCGGGAGATAATATTTCCGATAACTACAACATCAAACTGCACGATAGTTCCTCCGACACTAAAATTTACAACATCTCTTTTTCCGAAAACAATCCGGATAATTCCGAAGCGCTTCACGATATCTTTCACGTTTTGGAAACCGAAGAAGAAACCCAAAACGGCTTCGACGACATTACAAAGTTTCTAAAAACCTCGCAAAGCATAGACTTTAAGAAATTAAAGGAGGAGATTAAAATCATCAAGGATAAAAACGGAAAGAATGATTGCGAAACGGAAATAGACCCGGATCGGTTGATGGAGAAGTTGGCCAGTCGAGGAGTCACTTTCTTGATGACGGAAGAATCTCTCGACAAAACTGCAGACAGCCGACAAATTGTAACAAGTGAAGTTTCTTCGGTCGATGAACCCGAGAACCGCCCGTTAGCCGTTTCTACCAATGAGACGAATGATGTATCCGATGATTTGGACAAATCGGATGTTGAGACCCCCGATATTATATTTGCCAAAATGCATTCCAAGGATAGAGAAGTTTATACCCAGGCTCTCTGTCAGAAAGAAGTAGCTCCTCGGATAACTATGATTTATTCCATCGAGATTGATCCGCACGACCACTCGCAGATCGTAGAAGGCAAAACAGAAAATGAATTGTTAAAATTCAAGACCTACATGTGCCATCTCTGTCTGATGGAATTCCGAGAGTGTGACGCGAGTGTTCTGAACACTCACACAGATCATCATTTCACGTACGGGAAAATTCCGGCCTTCGGGATCTTGCAGCACCAACCGCTTTTCAAGTGCGAATTTTGTAAAGAGAACTTCAACGACAGGTACTTGTTTATTGTTCACCAACGAAAGCATTTAGCCCTCAAACCATTCCACTGCACGATTTGCTACAAAACTTTCGCTTTAATAGATAAATTATCCGAGCACATGGCCAACCACGCCAAGGCGAGCTGTGAACAGCACCCGTGCTTCTGTGGAAAAGTATTTAAAAAGAAACAGGAGTTACTCGGCCACGAAAGGAGTCACGTAAACTCGGCCCCGTTGGTGTGCACGACTTGCAATAAAACCTTTTCTAATATTGTCACATTGAAAATGCACAGAAAGCGCCACACCGAAGGCTCGACGCATGTCTGCGACGAATGCGATAAATCTTTTTTTTCCAACACACAATTAAAACGCCACATTCAGTCGCATTCTGGCATCCGTAGATTCCCGTGTAATTTTTGTTCGAAAGCCTTTTATAGCAACGCGGAAAGGAGACGCCATCTTCTCTACCACTTTAAAACCAAGAAGTTTAAATGCGAGGAATGCGACAAAGCATTTTATGAATCGGGACATTTGACCATTCACATGCGGACACACACGAATTTCAAGCCGTATGTTTGCGATGTCTGCGGAAAGGGCTTTCCTACGAGAGTAAAGCTAACGAGACATCTCAAGATGCACAAGAAACACAGCTCGGATCAGACTCAGATTAGCGACGAACCTTTGAATGAGGAAGCAGTACCGAGCGTAGTCCCGAAAGTCTCCAAAACCAAAGTTACTCCCAAATTCACAAAGCTCAATCCGGCGAGTAAGAAAGTCAGCGCCGCAAATATACTTGGGGAAAACAGTACAAACTCCAATTCCTTGGTTTCCGTCGATGTTTTGAATAACATAGGTTTAGAAAATTTACCAGATGACGAAGAAGAAAGCTACATTATAATAGAGGAAGATTCTAATGGGATGGAAGTTGCCAACGAAACAAATGGAGTACAAGTATTTACAGACGATAATGGCGGGGTGTTTTACGTATTAGATAATGAAGAGTTTTCATTTCTCAATGCGGAATGTATTGACATGTAACCAGCCGCGTGAATTTGTTTCGACCAGCCTTTCCCAGCCTGGGGTCCACGGAAACATCTCAATGTCTAAACTATAGTACAAAAATATATGTAACGTGCAACGATTTTAGCATCATACGACCCGAGGCTCGTATGCGAAAAGAAATCCCGGAAAGATTACGAGTACAGCCAGATTTGAGGATTCAACTAAGTAGGATCAACCCCGCATTTCATTTTAATACGAGGTATATCCAGAAAGTATGTTATTTTTGACGAGTCTAAGATAACAAGTACATATTCAAAAACAAATGAATGTATTTAGACCTTAAACTATTTTTCTACATAACTCCCACTATTTTGTAGGCACTTGTCGTAGTGCGGCACAAGCTTTTATATTTCCTCTTTATGTGCCGCCCTCTTCATAAAGGAGGACGCCCACTTTGTTGCTTGTCGTGCCCATCATCACGACCTTCGTTCAACAGTCTCACCCATCTCCTTACCGTTGAATCATTTATCACACATTCTCCTTCAACCTCGAAGATCTGTCGATGAATGTGGACTGGTTTAATGTTCTTTGCATTAAGAAAACGAATTGCAGACTTTATCTCACAAGCGGAAATATTTCCAATTTTATTCTGCATTTCAAACAAGCACCACGAAGCATACGCAACAGTCAGCTTACTCATAATGACGTCAACATGCGCAAAACTGCAATTGCTGCGCTGCGATGGCAAGAAATACAAATGGAACTTACCTGATGGATATGCTTTGTATTTTATTGATTAAATGTTTACGTTTCTTTACGTTCAAGCCAAGAAAGCTTCGTTGTTTTCAAATTGTGTTTTTCATTTGTAAATAGTACTCAGCATTGTGCTGTTTCCCAAAGAAATATTACAACTCGGTGACTGTAATTCCTAGTACATTAGGAATATTTTTTTAATTATTTATTCTTGTATCTATAGTTCTTAAAATATAGCTTGATTAGAATGATGGTTGTCAGCAAAAGTGCCGACATAACTTTGTAGTAACGTCTAAGGAGTGATTTTTATTGACACACGAAAAATCATTAGTATCTGGCATGTTAATTATTTGTTTTAATACAATGCTTGGCAAATAAATCAACATAAATATATAAAATCAGCCTTAAAACTAAACTAAAATAAACCTAATTATTAACGACATTCTTACAAGGTTACATCATTTTGCAAAAACGTTAGAATTGGGACAAATTGATCAATGTAAATTGATCGAATAAATAAATAATTCATTTGATGTTGTTCATGAAAAAATTATAAATGTCATATTTTTTGTGAATAATTGTCTTAAACACACTATAATAGGCTTGTTTTTAAGTTTTTATATTAATTTACGTAAACAGAGTTTCATGTTTGCATGAAAAAACTGATAAAATCGATTTGATCAATACATGATCAATGATCAGTGATCGGTAATTTCCCATCACTAGTGACATTAGTTTGGCAGCTGTCAATTTAATCAAGCTATATTCTAAGGACTATACATATAGAAAGATTAAAAACATGATGTTTGATTCTATGATTTATTTCCAAGGGGTTGTGACAATCATCGTTAATCTCCTAGAAGCAGATGGTTAAGGGTTAAAAGATGCCGCTTTAAACTTTTGTGTACTGAATTATTTTTGTTTTAACATTTACTGTTTTAATATTTATAGCAAATATTCTGGTAATGATTTCACAGTGTATTGTTCAAATTCATATATTAATATACTTAACAATGTAAGAAAAATATTGATGATTAAACTATATAAAAAACAGACCATTTTTATCATTAATTGAATGTGTCACCCGAATAACGTTGCAAACAACAAAAAATCGTAAAGTGATTTTTTGATGGAATAATGTTGTTTATGTGTACCCATCTATTCTACTCTTGCACATTATAATAAAATATATATATCTCCTTTTTTAATAGCGTCCAAAGAGCGCTGGCGAGCCAGACTCAGTGGAAAACGGTTGCTAGAGCCGAAATGTCGTCTGCACCGCGGGTAGTTTCTGTGTCTCGTATGTCCGCGTATGTTAAATAATACGAATAAAGGGCAAAAACGTAAAATTTCTTTTGAAAACTGAAGGACAATAGGCCGATACTCTTCCGTTCGCTATGACCTGCAAAAAAGGCAGATTTAATGTCTTTATGAAAACCTACCCGCTCAGTGAATGTATGGAATACCGCGGAAAAACATTTGCAAGAGGCATAAGCAACGTTATTCCACATTTTTTTTGTTTTATGTCGATTATTTCCTTAATTAAAATATTTTTTTATTATATTATTCACATGTAGACTTATTTGTTTCCAAGTTATATCAAATTGTAATAAATCGTGTATGTCTTCTAAAAAAAATGTTTTTTATTGTTCCTGAAAAATCTTGTTTTGTTATTTGCAACATTATTCGGGCGATACATTCGATTGCTGAAATTACTGACAAAAATGTTAACTCTTGGGTCGCTTAATGTCACATAAGTCTATATAGAATACAAGACTAGATATATTTCTCTTTTAAAAAAAATAATAATGGTTATAATAATAAAAATACTTTATAGTTTTATTCCACTTTTATTTATAATTATTTTATAATTTTTTTTACCAGTGACCGGGTTTCGTCGTGACCGACTTATACCGATTTATAAAATAATTATAAATAAAAGTGGAATAAAACTATAAAGTATTTTTATTATTATAATTAAAATGCAGTTCCACCAAGAAATGTCAGTAGAAAAACTCAATATAATAAATAATAATGAAGTCATATATGTTGCTTTGACCGGCCTTATTATTTTTGCAAATTATGGAAGTTAGATTAATAAACAGTATATCGTCATTGCGCCGACGATATCTGTCGAGTGATTTTAATTTCTCGTTTAACAAAATAAACTTGAATATTTTTCCAAAATAAAACTACTTATTTTTCCTTTTTCTTAACCCCCCCTCCCCTGTGCGCGGTGATGTGTAGCTAGTAACACATTGCTTCCGATTACTATAATATCTTCATAAATATTGGGCTTAGATTTTCAGTATTCCTCCATTACACATTTACGTATCGACTGAAATAATTTGTTATTAAACAATAAGTAATTATTGGGCTCAAAAACAAGCATTTTATCGGAAATCGGGGATAAATTATACTCACAGTATACCAATGTTTCGCATTGTTGCGTATGAAGAAAAGAGAAAAGAATTTACGCCCATCGCGCAGTCAGTCACATAGTCCAGTACTAGCTAGCTTAGTAGCTCTCAGGAAGTTGGCGCTGGTGCACGTTTCGCCCGAGTTGTTAGCGATACCCAATGGTTTTTCATGTTTTCAGCAGTTAGATTTGAAATATTACCATCTTTGAATTAAATTTTGGTTAATTAAAGCCATTCCCTATAAATATTAAATTTTTCCCTTTTTAAATCTTTTTTTAAAAATGTGTAGTGACTACACAGCACCGTAACGCGCGGGTGTTTTTAGGACAGTAAAAGGAAAGGTTAACAATAAAAAAAATGTAAAAAAAAAAAAATATCATAAAAAGATCACATTGTTTAGATTATCTCCTTAAATTTTTTTTAATTTCTTAACAAATACTGGCGGCACAACGATCAAAATATCTCTTTTTTGCTTAATGTAACACGGACGTGACAGCACCATTTCTAGAGGGATCGATGTTATGAGTTAATATTGTTAAGTATTGCAACTATTATGGAGATTGAGAACTTTTTGGAGAAGAGAATATAATATATTAAGTATAGGCATTTACAGGGATCGCCATTGACTGGATTAAGTGGCTACTTTACACGCTGTGTATCATTCACCATTCAGCCTTTGTTTGATCATCTACATTTCTCCATTTTTATCTGTTAGATTATTTTGGTGAAATAAAGAAGCTGAAACCTTTATTGATGAACTTGGGATTCTACTAAATTACTTTGCATTCTAGGAAGCACCCGGAAATATTTTTACAATTTACAGCTTCAGACAAAATATCTATATATATAAATATATTTTTTGTCAAAAAAATAAAGTTCAAAATAAATAAATTAAAACAGCATTCAGTTTCAAATATTTTTAATGTATTCGAAAGATGTGTGTAATTTTAAAATGAGCCCTTCATTTTTAGTATTTGAATATTTTATCAAACATAGTTTTAAAAAAGTCAGTATAGTCTCTTCTAAATAAATGCCTTATATTCTTGTTTTTTCTTTTATGGTAACACTTTAAAAACAGCAGTACTGAAATGGAGCATCCTGACCTTGATGCCAATCCAACCAATCGCAAACCAGGCCACTTATGATTGACTGTTGCTAGCATAATTTTTCTAAACTTCTAAACAAACAAAACAAACCATCACGCCGTTTCCCCGTAAGGGTAGGCAGAGAGGATAGAACGCCACAACACTCTATCTTTGCATACAGATCTCGCTTCCTCTACATTCATACATCTTCTCATGCACGCGCGCCGATTATTCCGACTTTTGACATGTCCATCTTTAAGTATTTGTTGGATTTGGTCATGCCATGTCTTTCTCGGTCTTCCTCTATTTCTGCATCCATCAACATTCGCATTGTAAATATTCTTAGCCGTTCTCTCGCTGTCCATTCGTTCTACATGTCCAAACCAGCGCAGAGCTCCTTTCTTGATTTTGTCGATAATGCTTGTCTCAGCCTTACATAATGTACGGATCTCAACATTTGTGCATCTATCGTACATAGTTTTACCACACATTCGCCTGAGAGATCGCATTTCGACAGCATTCAGCTTACTTTCATCCCTGTTTTTCCAAGTCCATACTTCGCTCCCATACATCAGGGATGGGACCAGGACTCCGTTGTGAACTGCCAATTTTGCCTCTTGTGACAACCATTTATTTGCCAAGGTCGATTTAAGTGCACCGTTCACTCTGTTCCCGGCACTCACCCTCCTTTTAATATCTTTCTCAGTCATTCCATCCCTAGTGAACATACTTCCCAGATACACAAATTCCTCTACTTGTTTTAGTATAACTCCATTCACAGTGATTTCACATTTAGTCATACTTTCATTTCTTTCAAAAACCATCACATTCGATTTATCGACATTCATCAGCAAATCGCTTCTCTTGCATACATCGTAGACCTTTGTTACCAAGAATTGCAGTTCCTCTTTGTTATTAGCAAGGAGTACAGCATCGTCAGCATACAAAAGACAATTGACTTTTAAATCACCCATTTTTGCTCCCATTCTTAAGCCTTTCAGTTCTTTCATGCAGTTATCGATATACACGTTGACAGCCATGGTTATTCGTTTCGAAAAGTACTCGAGGTGAATAAAACCATAGATAAAAGATGTATATCCTTTAAAGTAAAGCTATATATAATAAAAAGTGTGCGTGGTGCTCATTTAAACACGCTATATCGCTACACACGGTGTGGTCTCATCGCTAATAGAGGATAATCTAATGGCTGTATTTTACTGATCAGAAAACTGTTTTTTTTTTAATGAAAATTTACATCCGATCGCTGAAATCTTGAACACATACTTTTGTTATAATTTATTGCACTAATTCTGGGTATACATTTACCATGTAAAAATGTGTATATTTTAAGAACCATTGACTATTGTCCATCTTCAAAATAATGGGCTCATGTGTTGAATTAAAAGATTGCTATTGTTATGAACGATATTGGGAAAATGATTCAGTCCCTCGCTGCAGTATATTTGGCAAATTTCTTGAGACGAATGGCGTGGACATTAATGAAGCCAGTGGCATCAGCTGGACTCAGGCCGCCATGTTCATCCATGCTCACTAGAGATTCGTCATAGAGAGACACGTCACTGCTGCGTCCAAGGATGACAACTTAAAAGAAAAAAAACATATCTCACGTATATACTTAAATAATTCTGGGAGCTTACAATGTCAACAAACAGCCTTCAGCTTCCCTGTCCCATGTCAGGTTCATGTTTCGTAATTTTGACATGAATTGCTGACAAAATGTCGGCAGCAGGCATCCAAAAGTCGATATCCTGATGCCTTTTTATTAAAAAAATTTATACATATTAAGCTAAATCGACAGGCTTACCAAAAGCCGTTACGAATTGACATTAAAGATTTATATACGTTGTCTGAACTTAACCCTAATGGGCCTGCCACACACTCAACGAGTGGCATGGGAAGTAGCGAGGAAAGGAGGCAGAGATGAAGTGTGGCAACATTACTCGTCATGCTCCTCGTTGTGTCCACCGCTCCCTACTTAGTCGGTTTTTGAGCGCGAGTCAAAGAACTGGCAATATGAGCGCGAGTGGCTGGCCACATGATCGCGCGGTCGCAGTACGCATCGAGCGCTCACACAAGATGCAAGCGTCGTTTTTGAATGATGTATATTTCTTTGTATGACATTGATATAATTAGCTATACTATAAATGCATAGCGCGCACGCTGCCACAGTTTTATTGTCCATTGTATAGCAAAAAGAAATGACAAGTGCGGAGCGTCGCGATTAATTGCGCGAGTAGAGCAGTGTGTTGGCAGAGGGGGCAACATCGGGCGAGAGGGCGGCAGCGAGTTGTCATTTTGCTTCACATATTTATTTTATAATCATTTAGTACAGTAGAACTCCGTTTAGTACTCCGAATAATAGAGATGTTTTGATAATAAATAAAAGAGGGCGCTAGTGGTCGGCGTGCCAGCCAGCCGCTCCGGCACCGCTCCAAAGCGGCATGCCATCCCCGCCCCACGTCAGGCTCAATCAATTCACTCTCATTATCACGGGTGACTCGGTGCCTTTTTGTCTACCGCGTGGTTTACACCGTACTATATTTTGCCTTATTGTTCGCGTTTTTTGTCTGTTCTGTTGAACGTTTGTTCGCGATTTGTTAGCATTACTGTAAAGTGCTGTGCTGTATTGTTTCAAAAGCAATATAAAAGTGATCTTAGAGTAAATTTTGCATTTTCTTTCAAAACATTTCCATAATTAAATAACCCAATTATCCGGATTTTTGCATATCCGAATAACATCCGGCATTCGTTGATCTGGATAGTTGGAGTTTTACTGTACAATTATACACCTTTTTTAAATATACATCCATATTGGAATACAGAATATCCTTAAATAAAATTTTCCTTACATAGTAATAAAAAAATTACATGCACTTACCTTGACACTTTCACATGCAGACATCTACAAAAATACATCACACACTCACCATCATTTACTTCCTATTTTATTTCCTGTGTAAATTTAAATAGCGGAATCAATTAAGTTAATTTAATAAAAGAATACGGGAATATCTTACTGGATCCTTTATATAGCTGCACTTTGACAAGTCCAGTGACGCCATCTTGAGAATGTTCCAGGCAGTGCCTGGCAAAGTACGCTTCTGGAGCGAACCAGAAACCATTGTACACAAAATCAGACATACGGTCTTGGTACAGTTTCTTCAACCTAAAACATAAATATATCTATGGATATGTATTTAAATTACTATTATTCACAGCTGTCATCACTCTACAGATGTTACTCTTATTATGCAACAAGAAAGTTTAGTTTAAAATGTTCCAGAAGCAATTTGATAGAAGAAACATACAACTGTCAACACGTTTTAAATAAATATTTAATGACAAATAGATCAAGAGTTGAAACCGAGAGCCCTTGCACAGTAGGCAAACACGCTGACTACGAGATGTACTGATAGCAGTAGATGTAAATTCTGCATATAGATGAAGAATTTGTTTTAGGTGCTAAGACATTAGTTTTGTAATCAAAACACTGAATGTGTGGTAATACTGTGTATAATAGGTACACAAATGTCGAGATCCGTGCATTATGTGAGGCGGAGACATGATCAAGAAAGGAGTGCTGTGAAAGGAGAGTGAATGGATGAAACAACAGCTAAAAGGATTTATAATGCGAATGTTGATGAATACACAAAAAGGAAGACTGAGAAAGACATGGCATAATCAAATGCAACAAATACTTGCAGATGTAAACGTGTAAAAAGTCTGTGTGTAAAGACAGAATAAAGTGGTGTTCTGTCCTTTCTAGGTTTCCCCACGTGGAAACGGCGTTACGGTTTGATTTTGTCACATTTAAAATACAAAAAAATTATTCTACTTTGTTTATTTTTAAATAAAAATACAAATTTTAAATAATTATTTATGTTATTTTAATAAACACATTGCATTTTGATATTAAAAATGTTTAGAGACAAGCTGGGGAATTTGCCGTTTTTGTGGTTTAAGGCCAAAATGCCATTGTCCAGTGATAAACCGGCTTTGTATTATGGTAGTTTAGTAACAAAAAAAATATTCAATGGTTTATTTTACTTGTTAATGTTCCGTTTCCAAATAATGATCGACTGAATGTATCTGAATATAAACCTGCTATGAATATTGATACAACCGTACCAACAGCAAACTCTGATTTTACGATCTCTACAAGATATTTACCTATAAACTTCTTTGTCAAGGCTATATGTTTCCAAATCTAGATGTGCCTGCTGAAGAATAGTTCCGGCTGGAGTTTCATACACTCCTCGTGACTGAAAACAATAACTTTCTTATAAACAAGTTTAAATTCATGAAAACATATATTTATGATCAGCATCAGATCTGCGGGGGTCATGTCCATTGATCGATGACACACACATGCAATGATTTCCCATGGAATATCGAGCAATGACCGATGAAGCGAGTCATCATTTTATATTGAATTCAATACATCATATTCTGCAAGATTAACAGTATTGCGCATAAAACGTCCGTCTACATAAGAGCAACGTCCTGCAGTATATTAGTAAATATTCTATGTCTACTGGTTTCATCAGGACACTAATTACCCTAACATGCAAATTTCACTACTAAAATCTTAAAAGTAAAGTATCAGGTTGTGGTCTTGTGGCTAGTGTCTCGGACTCACGGCTTCAAGGTATATGGTTCGAATCCCACTCTACCCTAACTTGATTCCCATTTTCCAATAGTGAGTTATTTACAACTCGTTGAAAATGGCCCTTAAAATTAAATATTTGGGTAAATCATAAGAACGTATATATTTCTTTTTATAACAAAAAATAATAATAAAATGTAAAAAATTTACATTTGAAAGGCTTTGGAAAATAACATCCCTATAATCAAATAACCTTTCAATATAGACCATTATACGATGTTCCACGGTCACCCTATACCAGTGGTCGACAAACCGCGGCTCTTTAGCCACTCGAGTGCGGACTATTGCCTTTTGAATTATGGAGGATATTTCAAATACTGTAATCGAATGCATGGAGAAACTTGATGAAATTATTACAATTTCAACATGGAGCTAAAAATATGACCGAAGTGAGAACGGTTTTTTTCTATTTTCGAAGTGAAAATTAATCATGGGATGCTTTTTTACCATTGCATCATTCATCAAGAGGCGAAAATTTTTAATGTTATGGATTTGGTGATAAACATTGTCAACACAAATGTCGTTAAATCTCCTTTGCATGAGCTGTATTTACTCTCTTTTATTGATAAAAGAGAGTAAATATAGAGATCTTCACTGCATAATAAGGTTTGCTGGGTTTGAGGAGGAAACAGTTTAAAACGAAAAGAAATTTGGCTCTCAAAAGAAATCTTAATCGTCGTAATGCTGATCTTTGGCTCTTTTGACTAATGAGTTTGCCGACCACTGCCTTATACCTAGTAAATTTATACTCCTCCCATCCTCTCCTCCCTTATTTTTCAACTATTGCTCCTACGAGATTAAACATTTTTGTATTCTAATCATTATATTGGTGTCTAGTAGTGTATGCCCTATCAGCACGTCGGTTTTATATTTTTGTGGAACAACAATGGTGAAGCTGGTGTAATTAGTTTGCTGACGAAACCAATAGACGTAGAAAAGTCGGTAAGAGGTTATATACAAATATTTACAAAAAAATATCGAAACGTTTGACCATGTATGAAGAATGAAAAGTGTCTGAAAGAATTTAAAAATAAATGTATTAGTTACTGTAAGGAAATGTAAATATATATAGATGATGTAAATGTACATAATAGTTTATATTAGTTTTAATATAAGCTAACTTAAGAAAAAAAAAAAAAAATAATAAAGTTAATGCTTTCAATATTAATAATATATACCTTGATTCCGATGAATCTATTCTCCACAATATCGATTCTTCCGACTCCGTGTTCCCCTCCAAGTTTGTTTAGTCTGTCAACAATCTGAAGAGCATCAGTTACCTCCATTAATTCACTTCCTTCTCCTTGTAAATAGAGCGCTTTTGGTGTCCCTAAAATATTATCACCCATCTTTATATATATTTTTTATAACTGTTTTTTACAGCCTTAAAAGTTTAAAAAAACAAGGGTTGCTCTTACTGTATCATAATACAAAATCTCTGCATTACAATTTGTACACTTTGACACTGTCATACTATTTCAATAATATTGTAAATGTTTTTACAAGATTACAGTTGTTACAAATTGATTAGTTGAAAAGTAAAAATATTAGTTTATATGGAAAAGGAATTTTGGTAGTCAAAATGAGCTAATTATTTATGGCAAAAGAGATAATGGGGGACAAAATGCTTAAAAAAGAGAAAATAATGAAAAATACAATGATTAAGGTTCTCTTCTCTGAAGGTAACATTCCCACATAGTGCAATTTGTCAATAAAATTGCATTTGTATTCCAATTGCAGTGCACTCGATTTTCTTTTTCAGGATTTTTACCCGAGACTATCCATCGAGTGAAAAGCACTCGTCCAGGATTCTAGTTCTATTTCACACACAGAATTGTATTCTTCCCCAACCTGGACACGGTTAAAAATTATCTGCATTCTTTATAACATGTTGTAGAAGTATCTTTTTTTATTCAGTAATTTATTCATGCTCTTAAGAAGGGGAATCGGGTTATATAAAAGCAGAGTCTTTACCTTTGGAGAACTAGTATAAATACCATAAAAAATCAACTAGAAGATACCAATTTTAAAATATGATAAAATGAATAACCAACCATCGACAAACTTGATTTCGAAAACAGCTGGCTTATTGGGTGCCTTGGAAGGGTCTCTGGTCATTTGGTACAAGTCATCAGGGGGTGATGTAGCCGGATTCTCGAGAATACCAGATTCATAACTGGAAACAATAGAATAAAATCAGTAAGAAAATGTGTTCATAAAACTCTGACCTAAGCACCTGTAAATGCAGTACCTGATGTGCATGATATTAGCGTCCATGGACCAGGGTTGCTTGGGGGTAACAGGAACTGGGATCCCCTGCTGCTCTGCGTAGCGCATCAGATCCTGTCTGCCCAGAAATCTGCTGAAGAACTCTTCCATTCTCCAAGGAGCTATCACCTAAAGAAACACCATCAACAATTTATTTACATTTTGGATAGATACAAATTAAGTTGCTGATTCTGACTAGCTAGTACAGTGGAACCTTCCTATTTGTCATTGCTCCGGACGCGCGGGACGGAGATCAAGACCGCCGATTATAATGATTAATGTATCTAATATTATGTTTATTTTATATTAGACAACGAAAATGGGGGAAAAAATTGTGACCAAAATTTGTCAATTATTGAATATTATAAAAATGATCAAACCATGAAAAATAGCTTATCTCATCTTAAAACCTTTATGGTACAGATTTTGTATAGTAAAAAGGGTACACAAATCTTTTGCATGGGTATCAAAATAATAAATATTTGTATGTACAAGTGTTCAAGAAAGTAACAGATAATACATGCATCTCAAAGTTGAATAGTAATAAAAATTATGAATTTTAAATTACAAAAAATTCGGCACATAAGCACGCCCTTAGCAAGACAAATTAAATAAAGAAAATTTTGACAAAAATGTTTCATATAAATAAAGTAAAAATGATGTAGAAGAGTAATGTAAAAAAAAGCATTCATTACAAAGGTAAAAGACATGTCAACACAACCTTTTTTTATTTTTATAAAAAAAAAATAAGTACTGCACCTTTGCTTCTGGCCATAAAGCATAAACACTCAGTTCAAATCTCACTTGGTCGTTTCCTTTTCCTGTAGCTCCATGAGATATGTATCTAAAATTACATCATAATATAAATTAAAATATAACTCAATCAGATTTAATATATGCAAAAGCAAAGGCACACGATTGCAACATCTACTTTGAAATGTAATCAGAAACAACAATGGCTTAATGATCATAGTGCCACTATATATAAAAGATAATTATAGGTGTTGGTTATCCAAATAAATAAATAAAAAAATTCACCGACCGGTTTCAAAGCAAACAAGCTTCTTTGTCAAGGTTTACGTTTACTAAATAAAAATTAGTGGTCAAAAACAAAGTTGTTTTATTTATTTTATTATAATGAATAACCACAAAGTTAGTTTGTATGTTTTACTTACTTGGCTTTGAGTTTCTTAGCTGTGGCAACAAGTCCCTCTGTGATGCAGGGCCGGGCCAGGGAGGTCCCCAGTAGGTACCTACCCTCGTACAGTAACCCCATCCTTATGGCCGCCAACATGTAATTCTCAACAAACTCACGGCGAAGGTCATCTACCACCACCTAATTTTGTTATAAAAATAAAATAGATTATCAGCTATGAATTTTAGAAAATAAAACTAAACGTCTATGATTAAACGTCAAATGATGTATAAAACTGTTTAAAAAATACCATTAATTAAGTATTTCGGGTAATGCTTCAGGTCGCAATAATGTTCTTAATGAAAATCATCATGTTGAGCAATGTTAAGTCGCACAAATTCACTCTCTAGGAAGTAGAGAAGATTCAGAATAACACCCCGAAACTATCTAATGGATTTGTTAAGTACTGAATTTATATTTTCTCCACTGGCAACTCATATAATACTGTAAATATCCCGTTCCTATCCAAATCCTTCCTATTTCAAATTCTTGTTCTTCTACCGTCCTGTGAGCAAGCCACATGTGAAAAGTTGTCGCTCTGAAAAATCTTTATCATTACCAGCGCCAGCATATTTCGTACAAAGTGAAGTTTAGTGTTATATAAACAGCCTTAATTAAATAGTTCATCATCATCTACACGATACCGGTATCCATGCTATGGCAATAGTGAAGTGCTCCATATAAGAAACAATCGGAAGAACTTTAAAAGTGAGTAACAATTTCCCAACAGTCCACTAAATTCTAATTCCCTCTGTTATCAGTGTGCAATGCCTGAAAGGCATTGAGCTGACCATACAGGATTTGTCCCTTCGTAATGGAGAACACTGCCTAAAATCACCATTAATCCTGTACATCAGAATGTGAACTTCAAATTAAATTGGATTTTAAGAATGAAAATACTTTTAGATTATAATGTATAATAGGGTGTATTTACATCTTTAGCGCCAATCTTCATGGCTTTCTTCTTTGCAGCTTGAAAATCTTCTTCCTGGCCAACATCAGCCATGTAACAGACCACATTGTATCCCTTCTCAAGCAACCTAGCATTTGTAAAATAAATAAAAAATTAGTGTGTGCTTAGTGACTAAACTAATCATTATTAAAAGCATTAGTGACTAAACTAAACACACAGGTATTTATAAAGTTTATATTTGAAGCACTAACTTTGTGGTTATTCATTATAATAAAATAAATAAAACAACTTTGTTTTTAACCACTAATTTTTATTTTTCACCGACCGGTTTCAAAGCAAACAAGCTCCTTCATCGAGGTTTACGTAACTAATGGTTAGTAAGTTACGTAAACCTTGACAAAGAAGCTTGTTTGCTTGAAACCGGTCGATGAAAAATAAAAATTAGTGGTTAAAAACAAAGTTCTTTTATTTATTTTATTACACAGGTATTTGCCTAACTTAATTGGCTCAGCTTTCTCGAGTTTGTAGTACTCACCCAGAAACGAACACACGCTGATCTGACCTACTATCGTCTGAAGGACAGTGCAAAAATTGAAAAGTATATTTTCTGTATTAAAACAATAAGTTATAATACACCTAAACTGCTGAAATGCGCGGATATCAAATTGCTGACAGCCAGGGAAATAATATACAACCTCAAGTCCCCACTAGGAAGCAAAGCGAACACTGCTCAATCACTAACTGGGTAGGTGCTCCCATGCATCAAGTATTATAAATACTACGCATCGACTTATTAAAAGGTTTCACTTCTAAGTTAATTCAATGCTCAGCAAAATTTTGTCTATGCCGACGAAGCTTAGCTTGAATAATCAGAATATTATAATGTTCCCTAATACAATTTTTCTTTTCAAGAGTCTTAAGTTAATCTGGATGTTGAAGACTACTAAACACATTTAAACGACTTTGACGGGCAATATTTTGAGAAGGTCAAAATGTTTATAGACAAGGCTGAATTTCACTCCCTAAGGAGTTATGAAGATTAAAATTTAATCTCACCCACATCGATAAAGGTTTCAGCCTATAACTTCACAAAAACCAACAGATAGATGAATTTAAGAAATATGGATGTTCAAATGGTAAATGTTACAGAGTGTGTAAAGTGGCCACTTAACCCTTTGATCTTAGGGATCAAAGGGTTTAGTACACAGATTTAGGAGATTTTTTTATTTGACTTTTTTTTATTTATTAGCTTGAAAACTGTCCTAAGTTTTTTTTAAAACTGCATATATAAAAAGGTTGCGATGCAAATTTCCATTAGGGAATTGCAATATAAAAAAGTTTTTTTTTCATTAAGATAAATTTACAAAAATAAATGAAAAACCAACAAAAAAAAGACCTAACCTGCCATCATAATTTCGATATTGAAGTTTTTAAAGAAGTAGTAATTTTACACGACCAATTGGGTGACAGCTCTGCGCGAAACCCCCCTGAGTCGTTTATTTATACTAATTGCTTTAAAATGGCTGAAACTACTAAAAAACATTCAAATATGTACCGACAGTAATCAGTTACATCAAATGCATTTTCATATAAGAGATATATGAGTTATTTTACACCAGGAAAAATTTGGGGCTTCAGGGAGCAAAGGGTTCACCTATTCAATGACAATTCATTAGCTCTTTAAATGCCTAGACTCTCATATTTCACTAAAATGTTGTCCATCTCTGTTGGAACAGTTCGAAAAAGAAATAGTGTTTGAAAAAAGCTTCTGCCTTTTGTGGTATTTGCTTATGCATTTCATGCCTACGTATTTCAGTGCAGCGTTTTACCATTTGAGAATACAGCTGGTGTCGAGCCCGCCGGAGTAAGCCAGAATAACCAAAGACCCCGACATTCTTGTTCAAACAACTTGGACAATCTATCGTGACTCGGAACGGCAACACAACTTTAACTTTAAGTTCTCTGATAAACTCCGTAATATAAACAAACACACCGTGACTGAACTAAACTTTGCACTTATTAAATATTGATGAAAACATATATATATTTTTTTAATATGTGAGTTTAGTGAATACTGCTGATTGGTGAATTGGTTTACCGTAAATCGGAAATCTATCATAACACTCTTATAATTGATTTGGTAAAACTTATGACGTAGTTCAAAGTAGTTAATTTTAATTAAAATAATTTTTAGTGATTTTTTCATACATTTTGTTGGAATAAAATGGTTAGTTTGACTTACCGCAATTTCGTTGTAAGGTTGCGTGAAATTAAATGAAAGATTCACTTACATTGTTCTGAGGTTTAATAGATAATAGCTAATAGATAATAGCTGAATACAAGATTATACAAAAAGCGATTAAATCAAGTACAACACTGAATGAATTCACCTTGACACAAATTTATATTATGTGGGTATTTGAAAGTCTTACAGAGAGCAAAACGCTAAACAAACTGAAGTCAACAAAGGACACGGAGATTCTGGCGTCCCAGCTCCACTATCCATTTTTTTATAGCCTTTTTAAACATTTTCTCATTTCTAATTGTTTTAAAAGACAGTGGCAATAGGTTATAGATTATCCATTTGTTCATTTAGATTCATTAGTTCCATCGTCTTCTTATGGTGTTGCTCTGGTGGTACTCCGTCAACGTGGCCGCTCTGAATAAGGATTTGGAGCTGCAGTGGAATTACTCTCTTAAATAACTTACTATTCTGCCTATGTTTGAACAAACATATCAATTCCTAGACTTCCACATTCCCTTCTCAAAGAAGTTCTCTATCTCTGTTGTAATTCTGCGTTCGATTCCTAGCACGGTCAAAATGAAATACTGGTTTATAAGATATATTATCTTTCATTTAAAATTTACACAGGTATATATCATAATATATGTATAAACATTTTTTTTTCATTAAATTCCTGTATAATTATGATATAAAGCATACATTTATTTGAGAAAAAAACAACAGTTTTTACATACGTAAAACACGAATAGAAAATAAAAGTAAATAGAAATTAAAATGGCAAATACAGTCGACAGTCCACGGTGATAAAAGTTATTGATTAAGTAATTGCAGTAATAATAGTCCTTAAAATAAAGCTTGATTAGATTGACAGTTATCAGCAAAAGTGACGACATAGCTTTGTAGTAAAGTCTAAAGAGTGATTTATATTGACACACGAAAAATCATTAGTATCTGGCGTTTTAATGTATTTTTTTAATACAATGCTTGACATATAAATCAACATAAATACAGCTTTAAAACTAAAATAAACCTAATTATTAATGACGTTCTTACTAGGTTACATCGTTTTGAAAAAACATTAGAGATGGGACAAATTGATCAATGTAAATTGACCGAATAAAAAAATAATTCATTTGATGTTGTTCATGAAAAAGTATAAATGTCTTATTTTTTGGTGAAAAATTGTTTTAAACACACTATAATAGGCTTGTTTTTGCGTTATAATATCAATTTTCGGAAACAGAGTTTCATGTTTGCATGAAAAAACTGATAAAATCAATTTGATCGGTACATGATCAGTGATCAGTAATTTTCCATCACTATTGACATTCATTTGGCAGCTGTCATTTTAATCATGCTATATTTTAAGGACTATAACATACATAAATAAATAATATTGTTAATTATAAGTTTGAAATCATTTTTGGTCCAGTATTAATTATATTATAACTATAATATTGTAAATGACTGGATTTCAATAAATAAATTTTGAAAATTAAAAAACCTTTCAAACCAAGAATGATCACCTCGCCCTTATGTATCAAATGATCATGACGCACTGTTTTTGAGTACCGATGCAGAACCCTATCCACCACTTGGAGCAGGTGGGGAAACGATGACGTAATGTCTGCCAAAATTTTTGCACTTTCTTGTGAATATTTAAGTTAAATAGATTGCAGAAACCCTGTGCGCATAATTCCTTTCAGATAGTACTCTTAACCTGATAACTTTTGAACTCTCAAATTTGATTTTTAATTTTGCATGATGACAAGTTTATAGACAACATTTGTAGTGTGATCAAATATTTAAAAAAATAAAATCAATATTTATTATTGAATTTATAACTAAATATATACATCGTTTATATTAAATAAAAGTGATGTAATAATTTAAATAAATGCATAATATTTTTATAAAAAGGTTTTTTTTTTAAATTTTAAAATTAAAATTTAATGAATACAATTCTTTCTTGAACATTTTTATTTTTATTTGATTAATACTAATTAGGTAATTAATAATAATTGTATAATTTCAACAATGTTTTGAGTATGTCCAAATGTTTGCAGACAGGCTGGATTTCCTCCCCAGGGAGTTTTTCAGATCTAAATTTGTTGCAACAGAGAGAAAAACATTTTTGAAAAGGGAATATGGAAGTTTAGGCATTTGCAGGGCTTTTGACCTGTCATCGGCTGGTTTAAGTGGTCACTTTACACACTGTGCAACATACGCCATTCTACCTTTCTTTAAACATCCACATTTCCTCAACTCTTCTATCTGTTGGCTTTTGTGAAGTAAGAGCTGAAACCTTTGTCATGTGGGTGAGATTCATCCGGCTGAACCAATTCACCTACTAGGCAACACCTGAAAACAATTTTCTAATTGTTATGCTTCTTCTTTTACCAGTTAGTTAATGCAACAATGTTTTGAATATGTCCAAACGTTTGCAGACAGGCTGGATTTCCTCCCTGGAAAGTTATTTAGATCTAAATTTGTTACAACAGAGAAACATTTTTGAGAAGGCCACTTAAACCAGCCAATGACAGGTCATAAGCCCTGTAAATGCTTTCTTCTCTGTTGCAACAAATTTAGATTTTATTTTAAATCATGTTTTTTTATTTCTGTACAGAAAATATACAACATTTCGATTCCTGTCCATAGTGGTCTAAATTAGCTTCCATTCTCCTTATATTGTCAACACTGGGACATCATCTATATCCGGCGGCCTCCGTGGTGTAGTGGTCAAGACGCTTGACTCACGCACGGCAGGTTCCGGGTTCGATTCCCGGTGAGAACACGAAAAATTAAAATGTGATTTTCTCAAGCCTGGGTTCTCTGTGATGTAATTCACCACTGTAATTAGGCCTCCTGGCCTGTTGTGGTGCAAAAAAAAAAAAAAATGTAAAAAAAAAATAAAAAAATGTAATATATGCTCTGTGATTGGTCGTTTGTTTTGTCACCGGCAGTTGGCGTCATGCACAATTTTTTGTCAATTCTAATCTCACCAAGCAGTAATTAAATATGTTCTGGATGACGAAGGCAACATAATAAGAGTTTTAATGGTAGGTAAAACTTTAGTATTATGTAGTGCCGTTCGTCATCCAGAACATATTTTATATATTTAAACCTTATAAATTGTATACATGGACAGTGTCCGTTAATAAATATGAAATAAAACAAAAAACAAGATAAGACTTCTGTTATTACAGATTTATTATTAGTTTTATGTTATGACTGTTTCTATCAATGCGAGAGATAACCGTATCACCAATTTATTAACAACAAAAATAGTGGATAAACCTTGGCATGTTTCAGTTTCAGTGCTGCAGAGCAGCGTTTATTTTATAATTAAAAAATACATATAAGCCGACAATGGAAGCTTTTTTATGGGCGAGCCTTTATCTTCATATCGATAGCAAGGAGTTCCTCCACAACTACCAGGCATTATTGTTTAATGTTTTGTCTTAGAAAATTAATTTTTAAATAATGAAAATTTATTTCGAATATCACTTTAGATTTTGCGTTTTAAACAGGTCTAAAAAATGTTTACTCCCGACATGTTCTGCTATTTTTTTTCAACTGATACTATTTTATTTTTTTTATAATAATTTGTTACCCACTAAGTCTAAAGACTTTTCGGTGGGACACATTTTTTTTTTACAACAGGTTTATATTACATTTATTTTATTTATATTTTACAGATTTATTTATAAACAGGCACTTTAAAGTATCTAGAAGATATTTCTTCAGTTCTTTTTTTATCATTTGAAGATTTTTCATGTTAATGATGGTTTGTGGGAGATCATTGAACAATCTTGGAACAACGCAATTCAATGTTCGCTCTCCGAAGTAATTTGTAATTCGGGGAACAGACAGGGAGCCCTTAGTTTTTAATCTGGTGTTGTGAGTGTGGGAAACTCTTTTTTTATATTCCGGATCAACAAAGTGATCTACAATCTATTTGTAGTCACAAAGTTGTTTTACCGGCAGGACATTACAGAATTAAAAAATATACACCTTCGCCCATATGTTTCGCCTCACGGATTATGCTATCCGGTACAATCCCCCTCAACAGTCTCACCTGAATATCGTAAATTTTACCCAGATGAGACCGGAAGCTGAGACCCCAGGCCCAGACACGCACTCCGTAAGATATAATGGATTCAATGAGCGAGGTATATATGTATCTTAACGTTTTGAAAGGTAGTATGCTTTTAATTTCATAAATCACCTTAAGCCAGTATCTTAATCTGTCGCAGATTCCATCAATATGAACACCCCAGCTAAATTTAGAATCAATAATTAATCCTAAATATTTATGATTATTTACAACATCTATAATAGGACAATTACATTTATCTGATTCTATATTTAAATTTGAATGAAGGCAAGAATTTATATGAGCTTGTATTTCTATTTCAAATTCACATTTGGTAATATATGGTGAGGATACATGTTGTGAACAATTTGTGAGGCATATAGAATTAGGTCATATAAACTGCTCTATATGGGATTCTACCCCGGCTTCTCCTACCTTCAACTCGGCCAGACATTATCAATGCATAATGTTTGGCCAAGCAGCGAGGTAGAATCCCATATAGATGGACTAACCAAATAAAGGTGGCTACTACGGGTGGTCGGGCTGAGGACAGACTGGAGTGGAATAGACTAATCAGAAGTGTTCATGGTGATCACGATCCTCGGTATTGAGGGACCGACTTGGAAGAAGAAGAAGAACTGCTCTAAAAATATTCCATTTAAATAAATAAAATATTCCTGAAACAAAGAACCTCTGTACATTTTATAATAACTGTGAAATAAATTTATTTGAAAAATATCTCCATTTGAATGTTGTTTCCCGCGCAGTCCATACCTCAAAGCGGGCGAACAGCGCTCGCTCTCTCTCTCATGGCCAACTCACACCCGCTATTGGCTGGGGGGTGTGGCCCGTGCGTATTATTTTTGTATAAATAGGCCGCAAGGCCCGATAATAAATCAGTCTACTGCAAGCAGTACAAGTGTTAGAATCATCTATCCGCTCTTCCCTTCGCCGATACTGACTATATTACGAGATCTTCGCCTGGACTCTGGATTCGACCATTGAACTTCTCACCCTACAGATCTCGGCTGCGGCGCTTCTGGACTTATCAGTCCTTTCAAGTACTAAAAGTCTAATCCGCTTTTGCTAGAGTTTGGCCGAGTGTGCGCTAAGTTCGTCGATTACCGCTGCCTTACAAACAGCGAAGGGGCGTCCAAGTGATTTGCTACATTGGTGTTTTATACAGGTTTCATTACATAACTAAGATTTATGTTCCAATGCATCACAATATACCCTTTGTATATTTTATAAAAAATAAAGTAGAATTATAATCCAATAAACTTGTTTTATTTTGGATACATTACCTTGGTTTTTTTGTTTTTGTGTTTATTTTATATTTTGTGATAATTTACTATTTAAATTTTTTTTTCATTAGAAACGCGCCGATTAACTTTAATTTATTATTAGTTTGGCGCGATCTAGATTTTGTTTACTTTTGTTAATAAATAAAAAAAATTTTAAAAATCTTCTTTTTCGATGACCACTCTTTGAAAAAATGGGTAGAGAACAGACAGTATTAAATTTTCACAGCATTATATTTTATTCATGAATATTAGGAATACAATTTCCTTCAGATAACAATGTAT
Organism: Micrasema longulum; assembly: GCF_059751315.1. Lineage (NCBI taxonomy): Eukaryota > Metazoa > Arthropoda > Insecta > Trichoptera > Brachycentridae > Micrasema > Micrasema longulum. The sequence goes on from NW_028277241.1 coordinate 668,263, forward strand.
TTTAATATACAGTTACAATATTACCTACAGTAATAGTCAATTGACAATTATTTTATAATATTAGTGAACTTTTTTTTACTTCAAAAGACTTTGAAATCTTAATACATACTAATCTATTATGTAAGTTAAGACTGTTAACTATGTTGACCACCATTAGAAGATTTAAATGTAAAATAAAAGATTTATAATAAAGTGCAAAATAAAACGAAAATCCTTTTGTTCATCGTTTGCCTAGAATACGAGTCCCAGTTCGATTCCTGGTAAAGTCGACGTGAAATATTGGTTTTACACCTTGACTTTACGTAAAGGATGATCAAGATAAGCTGTATTTGATGTACCAATGCACTTACATGCAGATAATATAATATAATTTGTAATTAAGAAAATTTTAATACAAATGGAACATAGAGGATTTTTCTAATGGTGAACAACCAACAGTATAGACACTTCAAAGATCACAAAATATTCATTTGGAATAAAGGTAGATTAATATTTTTATTAATGCTAGACAATGTCATAAACACGCACACGGACACGTTTATTAACTATATAGGCATTTGTTTTAAGTCAAAAGTACAATGATGAAGGTGTCAAAAATACAATGATGAAGGTCTCAAAATATTAATAATATTGTGGGCCATTTTGAATATACTGATGACAAGTTTAACAGCTGTTATATTTTAATCAAATATTTTTTTTAAAAATATTTATCTACATACCCCGTATTTAGAAAAAGCTATGTAGCAAAAGTTTAGAAACGGAACAATAACAGTTATTCATTTGTTTTCTTTTTCCAATTCATCTGCCAGATTGAAATGTGACTGAAATTAAGGAAGATACATATGTATATTATGTCATTCATGTTATTCTTGTACATATATTCACATTATTTTTATGTTTGTGGACATTTTGTTATTCTTTGTTCTTTCTAGTTTTGTTGTTTATATGCTTTTATAATTTGTAAATACATATGTAACTTGTCCTAGGCCGATGTTTTGGTAAAAGGCCCGAATAAAGGAAGATATAACCACTGAGGTTAAATTAAATAGAGATTTTGCTTCATAAAACAATGGTTTGAAATTATGTTCCGAAAAATGAGCATTGTCGCGCGAATGTTGCCGTGCAAAACACGTAATAGAGTAAAAAAGACTAACAGTCTATGCCAGTTAACTGTAAATTCAAAGCTGTATGTCGCGCCTTTTTACGCTGCTTCACATTTACTGACTACAAGTTAGGTTCCAGAACTTAGGTTGAATGGAGCACAAGATGGGTGCTTAGTGCTGCATCTAATGTATACAGATATATCAATGGATATAACTAACGTGACCATACGTCCCGCTTCGGGCGGGACAGTCCCGCTTTCAGCCTGTCTGTCTGGCTTTCAGGCTGTCTGTCCCTCTGTTCCCAGCGAGGGCAAAAGGTCCCGCTTTCGCAAACAGACCAAAGACAAACATTTGCAACTATGTCACAAATGAAAAAATCACTAACTGGAATGCTGAGAATGTTGCTGCTGAAAACCGTTGGGCGGAATGAGGAACTTCAGCCCTACGGGAAATTGAATACAATAAATGTTTTCTTGCGCGTGGTAATAATTGGAGCATTTAATTGTACGGCAAAGATTCCAGAAAATGTATGAAAAAAATAATAAAAAAACATTTTAATAAAAACTAACTACTTTGAATGACGTCACTGGTTCATACGAATCAACTCTACAAATTTCTCTCTGCTTCCAAACACATTATTTAACATGTATAACATAATGTACTTTTTTTATTTTATTAAAGTTAATATATGCCAGCCTTATCTCCCAATTAAAAAACAGCGGTTGTTTTTAATTCATTAGGTTTTTTTAAAAATTTTATGTATGTACCTATCTTTTGGTATATATTGATGTTTTTTTAGTACAAAATTTTGAACAATCTCTTCTTTTTGACCAATCTGTTTTTTGGTTGGCTGGAAGATATTGCTTTTAGCAATAAGTCCGTCGAAGTAATTATTCTTTGTATTTGCAATTTTAAATAAATAAAATAAATAAACCTATGATATGAGAGTTATGAAAGACTTATTATTATAAGAATTATCCGGTTCACTTGCTGTGGATGGACCAATGGGAAGAACTGATCGAGAATAACCGGAAAAGAACCTCTGACGTCACACGCGGAGTTATTTCAGAAATGCAAAACTTTAAAAAATCGTAGCGCTGATAATACGATGTATAAAAATTTAAACAAGTTTTTTTTTCCGCAGAAGACGGGAGCTCTGACCAGAAATATAAATGGTTATGTTAGATATAATACCATTATACGAAATTCATAATAAGTATGTCTTTATAAACAATCTCCCTTTTATACATATATAGACAAGATAATAATAAAAACTTGAATATAAGAGGATCAGGCTTACATCTGATGACCTTGAAACAGTCGATATTGTATGGAAAAAGAAAACATATGAGGCTTGATTATAACAGCTGTAAAGATCTCTTGTTAAATATAGATAATAGTCCCATTCTAGTTATTTGAAATATTTGAAAAAACTTAAAAAGCCACATTTAAATCAGCCGTGTTTATGTTATAAAATTACATTTGAAAATATGCCAGCACATACAAAATTATGGAAAAAAACTAGATTTTTATATTGCTTATATTTTTAATAAAATAAATATAAAACATCTTTGTTTTTAACCACTTATCCTTTATTTTTTCTACTATTTCAAAGTGGTTAAAAACAAAGTTGTTTTATTTTTATTATTACAATGAATAACCACAAAGTTAGTGGTTTAAATATAAAGCTTATATTTTTATTAATTAGCAAAGAAATAACATGTTAAAAAATATTATTTTAAACATCGCCATTTTTTCTAATCACATACTTTTCCCCAAATATGGGTTTTTTTTTATCAACAATTTAAAAAGTTTTGAAAAATTCTAGCAACATTCCTAGCCTTTTCCTACTCATTTTAATTTTTAATCAAAATTTTTACAAAAATATCAGAGAATGTTATTTCACACCGATTCAAATACAAAATGGCTGACTTAGTTTTAAAATGAAAGGAATAATGTTCAAAAGCATAGAAAAAACAAAAGAGCAACGCTCTCGTGAATAGTGTGACCAGTAGTAAAATTTACTATTTCAAGGTAAGACTTTATTTTATTTTTTAAAAACCCTTCAAAGGGGTAAAATAATAATATAAATTTACAAACTATTTTCTACCTTTAAAAGATCACTGGGAGATGCGAATGTTCAAATGTACATATTAATTCTATTCAGTATGGTAAAACATGACTATATTTTTATTTAAAGTTTTCTATAAAATTATTATGTATTTATACACACATACTTAAAAAAGCGTAACTTTCTGAAAACCTGCAAATACATGGAGTACTGGAATGTGAATTATAATTTTTTTTATTACGAGTAATTCTAAAAATCATACAATGAAAAAAAAAAGGCTTTCGAAAACATTAACATGTAAATAATTATATAAATACCTACTTTGAAAACGTATTCTGAAAAAATTACGCACGTATAGGTTAATTTTATTTTGCGATGAGTTGCCATTGCAAAAAAAAAAACAGTGCACAATAAGGTAAAATTTATTTTTTCATGTTATTTAAAAAAAAAACATTTCTATAAAATACTTTTAAATATTTTTATTGAAAGGGTTAAATGCACAGAACTTTATAAATATTTTTGCATAACTCTTAATCTAACAGATTTCTTAGAAAATAAATAATCATAAAACGTAAATCTACATAAACAAGACGATAAACTATATATTATTTAAAAACAAAAAAATATAACATTAATATTATAATTAGTAATACAGTCATGAATTTTAATATCCACTCAATAAAGCTAAGCGAAAAGAAAATCAATAAATTCATATTTGAAATTTAAATTCCATTCTATATTTGAAAATACAAAGCCACGTCTACACATGGTGCGAACAGTGCAGACCTATTTATTCTCAAGTATTCCGCTATACCGCACTGATTTATCCTTAGTGCTAAAGTAGAATATTGGTGTGTAATTTTGCATATGTAATTTTTCAAATACAGTAAAACCTCATTTTTACGTTTTCCCGCTTTTTACGCTGAAATATTTAGGTCCCATTTTTTTTCCATACATTCTCATTCAAATATTCCCCCAATTAATGTTTTTAGGAATTGAAAAAATAAAAAATATTTATAATAAAATCATTGATAAATATTAATAATCCCCAATTATGAGTTTTTACAATTTTTCTGCAGTATATTTAGTATAGTCTTGTACAATAATTATACAAACAAACAAATCATCACGCCGTTTCCTCGTAGGGGTAGGCAGAGAGGACAGAACGCCATAACACTCTATCTTGGCATACAGACCTCGCTTCCTCTACATTCATACATCTTCTCATGCATGCACGCCGATTATTTCTACTTTTGACATATCCATCTTCAAGTATTTGATGGACTTGATCGTGCCATGTCTTTCTCGGTCTTCCTCGTTTTCTGCATCCATTAACATTTGCATCGTAGATCCTTTTAGCCGTTCTTTCGCTGTCCATTCGCTCTACATGTCCAAACCAACGCAGCACCCCTGTCTCGATTCTGTCGATTATATTTTTCCGTAATTTATTTTTTTCCATACATTATTAATTTCCTCACTTTTACACTTTTTTGTTGCTCCCTAGAAAAATGTAAAACTGGGGTTTTACTGTATATAAATAAATAAAATATTCAGACAGTGTATCAGAAAAAAATGACTACCTTAATTATTTTACAACACTACAATTTAGTATTCACTTTTTGGTTTGACGAGTCTAACTGTATACGTATTATTCAGTTAAATAATTAAATTATCCATTAATTTACATAATTAATTTTAAAATCAGAAATTAAAAAATTCTAAGCAGAAAAAGCACCTAAATATATTTTTTCCTAAATGTTTTAGGTATTATCAAAATATTGCAAAATTGTCTGTTTATGGGCGCTGTACAGTAAATATCCCAACACGTCTTGCGCTACAGAGCACCAAGACGGTTGGTTTAATAACAGATAGGAGCTAGACAATAGATAACAACTCTTGCTGTTACAGAGTGCAGGGACGATAAGAAATCTAGCCCCCATTATTCATTTTATCGATTGTTAAACACTTAAATAAAAATACACGCATCGGTTGGATTCTTGACAAAAGCTTGGCAAAAATTTACAATATACTTAAATTTAGAAAAGTGGCCATTAGAAACCTTGTGATGGACCCTTTAAATAAAAGATAAAAAGCGTAGGCAACATCTACAACAAAGAATAACAATAAATTAATAATACTTGATCAATTACGCAAAATGGAATTGCAATTGGGTAATAGGTAGAAGAACGAACCTTTTTTACTATGTATACATAATTTATTAAGACGCCAAGAGAGGTAATAATTTTTTTTATTTCAGTTTATCAATATTTGCATGCCGAATCACAGAGCTAGAAACTGCCAAATGCAAAGTCGTAATTTAGGAAGCATTAATTATGCGATGATGTCCAAATTTTTGTAGACAAGGACTGGATTCAACCCCCTCCCCTATTCTTCATATTTGTCGTAATATGTTAACATTAATTATGCGTTTTAGAATACAAAAACTGTATTTGAAAGAATTATAATTTGCATTTTGGTACGTAATGATATTGATTACTTTAATACAAATGTTTGTTCAGTCAAAAATCAAATCTTATTAAAAATTGTAATAATTTTTTTATTATATTTATTTTGGCTGTTAAGTGTCACTCTTGAGACAAACATAATATCGTCAGATTCCTGGCACAAGTTTGTAACTACAAATTTTCTAAAAATGAGATGTATTCATAAATGGCATTGAAGAATCTTTTTTTTAAAGCCAATAAAAATATTTAATGTTTTATTAATAAATAAAAAGACGTTCTATAACATTCAACTTGCAGTTTTATTAGAATCGTTGATTTGGGATGAGCTTTAAATTTTAAAAGTGCAATATCTTGCAACTAGTAAAATGTAGGTGCAAACTTGTGCCAGAAACTCGATGACATAATATAATAAAATAAAACAAATCAAAAGATCCTACCGTGGGCTCAATGTTTTAACCAGGTAATTTGAAAATCAGCATTTTTGAGTTGAGCACTAAAAACACATCCTTGCATCTTTCTCCGTGATGCTACGAATAGACAAGTCGTGACGATTCAAATCATATTGACTGGTCTATTTGTAGCATTCACGGAGGAGGATACAAAAATGTGTTTATAATGGCCAACTCAATACTGATTGGCACTTATCTAGTTATAGCATCGATCCCTTGATGTCATTTAAAAGAAATTGTTTTTTGATGAACAATGCTATTATATAATTTAATTTAATTTGATGCTTTTGCCAATGTCATGTTGAATTATTTTATAAACAAACTGGTTTGCAGTACGCAACCAGCAACCAGGCCCAACCGTCGGGTCTGCAAGCAACATAAACATAGGTAATTTTAACAGTTCCGAGAAAGTTCTCTCCTTTCTCGTTTCAAAACTAAAAAGGGGAATCCCTCCACCAAATGATCAATCCTCCACCAGGCCCCAGTCGAGCATGAGGCTGTATATAGATGGATTCCTGCTCGCTAAAATGAGTTGGATATTTGTAGGAAGAGAAATCAGTGGGGCCAAAGTTTTGAAAAATGTTGGCATTTGGTCATTTATTGGGCAAACAAAGAATAAGTGGTTGAGATCTTCCTCCTCAAAACGACAAAAATTTCAAAAATTACAATGGTAGTGTTGCCTGTAATATTTTTTTTGTGCGACGTCGGATAAATTTTCTACAACGGTTTAAAATACGCATATTTTGAATTACCTGAATGTGAGATGTTTCGCGCCCTATGGAACGATTGGCGCGTGTTACGTACAATGCTTGTATGCAACGTTTGTTAGAAACGCACCAGAGGGCACGACGTGTGACGTGTGATTTTTACACCCGAAAATTATGAATCAAAGCTTGATTTTATCATTAGAATCGTAAAAATCGGTACATTTTCAAAGTTATTTCCCATTTGTAAAAATGACCTTTTATGTTTAAAATAAACTGAAATACCTGTTCTTTAATTTATTTTTTGCGTTTAATAAACCTCATCTTCCCGATGTTGTAATGGTGTAGCCAAGGTTCGGAGCGTCCTACCACCTGATGAAGAGCCAAATTAACCGCTGAGGCCAGCCAGGTCGTTGAGGAATCCCTTGGGAGTGGTGATGTGCGATGATCCGATTATGACCTCCCAGTTCTTCATTGCGGCGGTCACCTCGTAGGCGCATCGGACTTCCGATAAACATATTCCTGAAGACAAACAATCGGATGTTATAAAAGATAACCTGGCCAGCACATTATGATTTGAGAAATTCTTACTTCCACGAGAAAAAACACAAAAAGGCTTAAACAGGAAACTGCACTCTTTCAATAATTAAAAAATATTAAATATATGTTTCGAGTTGGTTATTTTAATAGTTTGGAACTTACCCCCAACAACAAAAACTATGAGCCGAGGAACGTTCTTAATGGTCTGCTGTGCCTTATCCTTGTGCCAGTGACCGTAGCGAGCGCTGAAAATCAAAAAGCAACCTTAACCACTTTTAATTTTATTATATAAATTACTTAGATCACAATGTTGCGAGTATGTCTGAATGTTTGCAGACTGGCTGGATTTCCTCCCTAGGGAGTTATTCAGATTTTAATTTGTCGCGACAGAGGGAAAAAAAAATTGAGAATGGAATATGGAAGTCTGGGCATTTGCAGTATTTCTCTCTTGGACTTGGACTCTTCGAACCCGCGAAATGAAAAAATTCCCGTTATTTTCTGAACACACCTCGTACTTAATTTTTTAATTGCTTTAATTGTTATTATTATTACTTTTTTTTTTTTTGAGATACAAAAGAATTCAATTGCATTTATTTATATATATTTACATATATTTTATACCTCTTAAAAAAAAAAAACAAAAAAATTCTTTTCTTTTTAAAATTTAAAATTTTACACGCACACATTGTTACTTTTTTTTTATAATCTATATCTAAGTATTTTATTTATACAAAACTACTGTGTTATAGTATTAGTGTAACATAATACTCTTAAAGTACACCACCAACACATGTTTTAATAATTTGTCTCACTCTGTTCCATTAAAATATTGCGTATTGTATATTTTTCAACTTATTTTTAAATATGCCTACACTTAAGATAATCTTTAGTTTTATATAAATTATCCTTACACTGTATAATATTCACCAGTCTGAAGATGCCCATTAGAGGGTGACAGTGCTAATTGGTCAAAATAAATAAGTGGAAGTGTACAAAGTATTTTTTAAATTAATAACTTGTATGTAAATATAAGTTATTACATCATTACAATGGAATTCCATCGAAAATTGTCAGTAAATAATTTTAATGAAAAAATGTTTGTATTCTATTAAATATGTATCTTTGTAAGGTTAAAGGCACTGCGTGCCGTGTATATATTTATAAATAAATGAATAAATATTAGGTCTGCCTGTATTTGAAATAAAATATGAATCCTTTATGGGTAATTTATAAATATCGGTATTATCAAGCGGGAGAACCATTAATAATCAATTATTAATTTGTTAATTGTAATATTGATTGCTTTCGATTCAATTTTATTTATTCATAAATTTGTATTAATCACTTTAATCACTTTAGTTACAAATTTATTAATAAATAAGTTGAAAATGTCATACCACAAAGTGAAAACTATTTTTGTAATTAAAAAATAAATAAATATTTCATTTATTTCTTGATAATAGCTGTCAAGTTAAAAGCACTCAAATTATAAAACAGGAATTTAAAAAATAAGTTATTTATTTTAAAGCGCACTTTTGTGTTTACAGGTGTTTTAATTAATTAATTTATTTATTATCCATTCAAAATTACAGAAGAAAACAAACAAAATCTAGATGGCGCCAAACTAATAATGAATTTATTTATATATAAGCCCAAAAGGCATTTTTAAGGACATATTTATACATGGAAAATTATTATAAAGGAAAGTAGAAAGACACAATGGTATTTAGTAGACTCGGTGGTAGTGGAAGCGGGAGAGAGGTGTTTATAATTGAATTTGATTCAGTGATCGTTTGAAAGAAGGCAACTTGTTATCAAAGAAATCAAGACCGGTATGTTTGTTGGCAGACCTAAGAATTCTGGGCATAGGAGAATAAAAACCATAGTTAGTTCTATGTAAACGGTATGAAAGACTAAGTTTTGTCTGAGGTTTCTAGTTGGAATATTTAATTTTATTGAGCTCAGTAGTTCAGGCGCATCAAAGAGTGAGTTGAGAATTTTAAATAGGACTAGAAGGTCGGATTTATTTCGACGGTCTTGAAGAGAAGATATATACTAGGCTTCTTTATTCTCTTCTTTAAAAATTTATGTCTCTTTCGTCTTGCTTATCTGCTTACCTGGTGGGGGCGTTGTAGGCAGCGCCGTGCGCTCGTCCCGCCGGCAAGGGCAGGAAGGGGAACTGCCTTTGGTCCAGCCGATCCTCGATGGCGTCCTCCATGATGTCCTTGATGACGGGCGTCCACCGGGACATCTGGTACGTTTGCTCCGTGATGCGTTCCTTGCGGGCCACGTTAAACTGCTTCTTGCGATTGCCCTGGAAATAAACACAGGCTCTAATGATTCGCAACGCAACTTTGTTTAAAATTACGCAAAGCGTACACCGAAATGGTAAAATGCAGCACTGAAAAACACAGGCGTTAGGAAAAAGCGCAAAGCAATTTTTTCATTTTAATATTTTCATCAGTTCATTAGCTAAACGACTCTGAAAGAATATATTTATTTAATCGAACAAGATGCTCTAAAAATCTCCATTACCGTCCTGAAGTAAATTCCCAAATTAAAATAAATTAACACCTAAAATATAATACTTTATGTACTTTTAACTGTATATTGTAAAAGCCCTCTGGGCGTTTATAGAATAAATACATATTGGATTTTCAGTGACCATTTGAATATTTATTATCTTTCAACTTGTAACTTGGAGAGGTCCGAGTAATGATTTGGACAATCAATGTGCAGCGCCGCATCTAATGGGATCTAACGCCCCGGCACTTACTAAAAACGAGATACTCCCTCATGTTGGAAAGGGTTCAGAAAAAAATTCTGAGGTATCTCTACATGAGGGAGTATGGTAGTTATCCGTGGCTCTATCCCGCTGGGTTCCTCTTGGGTATGCTTGGGACCAATAGTTTGCAACTTAGGAGGGATGGGTCTACACTGACCCATTTTTTCAAACTGTTAAGGGGTTTCATCGATAACTCGGCCATTTTAGAGAGTATTAATTTTTATGTTCCTGATGGCTATCTCCGACAGCATCAGCACAGACTGTTTTACCTCCCGGTTTCCAGAACCAACCTGCCTCTGGTCATGCCGATTGGAAGAGCAGTCAAGCAGCTGAACATTATCACCTTGGAGATCGACATCTTTCAAATCAGTAAAACTATGTTTAAGAGGCAAATACTCTTGCTATTAGAGAGTATTATACCATTACTCAAGGGTTCTTGGTTTGATATAAAGTTTTAATTTAACGTCTTAAATTCTTTGTTATTTGTTATGTTACTTTGTGAATAAATAATTTGAATTTGAATTTAAAAAGGAATGGAAATATTTAAGCTAGTCTCCCCTTCCTTGTAGGCAAGTGTCTGGTTCTTTGTGCAGACTTGGCCTACGGTGGGTCCGGCTCTATCAATGCGCACGAAATATAGGCACATTAGTAAAAGCTGTTTGCCTATAATCCAATATAAGAGTAAATTATATTAGCAATTAGCAACACTAACAGTGACATCAGAAAAGAATACTTACATCCAAAACAACATTAACCCCGAGGTGAGCCAGATTGGCCACCGTCTGCTTCTCCTGCTGGCCGAGCTCAGCATGGGTGACCAGCTTGTTGAGGTTCTCCTCGGAGATGCCATTCTTCGACATGGTGTACAGGGCGATGATGCGCATCTTGTCCTGCGTGGTCACAGTCTGGAAACAACGCATTGTCGATTTAAGATAAATCTGAGCATTTCAATTGCCTTCACTCCGTTTTAGAGATAAAACGTCTGACACCGTGTCCTATAAAGCGCTTCCGGGAATGGCAGATCGGGGGACGAGTCCTGCCTTGCAGGACTGAATGTGGGTCATCCTGCTCCATGTGTGACTCCATGTGTTTTTTCCATTTTGTTCATAAAAAAAATTAGCTTTTGCCCGTATTTATTTATTAATATACACGGCACGTAGTGTCTTTTACTATACAAAAAATACATGCTGTGTTAAAATCTCAGAGTAATAATGCGTAACCTAGAGAGAAGCCTATGCTTCATAGAACGCAAGCGATGTTGCACCGTAATCTTTGCAGTATTTTTTATTGAATAAAAAAAAAAACAACATGTTGAAATAATTTTATCTGGGTACTTAACCTTTAAAACACGAAACTAAAAATTTGAATTTGCATAAAATGCATACAACGAATTTTTCCCTAAATATTGGGAAAATTTATGTATATGGTAACACTTTTTTTAGTATGGCACCACAAAATTACAACTGTCATTTACATCGCGGCAATTTAAGATTTTTGTGATAACTGTTTAAACTATCTCTTTTTCACATTATGTATATAACAACAAATAATATTTCTATTGCCAATTTTTTAAACATTCTGCATCGTAATTTATACATGTAAAGACTAATCTTCCTAAACATGCGTCAACTGCATGTCACTATTTAGTAAAATGTCAAAATTAGACACTTCAACAAAAGGGTCAATTACACTGCGCCTACTTTGAATTTAGTTTGAGACAATAATTTACACATTTTTTTATTTACCTCAATTTTATTTTCCATTCACGCGGCGGCGCGCGGCTCGGCTCGTCTTTTGACAGATCGAATGAATTATGGAAAAATTTCGACGTAAAACCGGGGTTATGAAAAATGTAAAAAGCGTTAATTGGGGGGAATATTGAATGAGAATGTATGGAAAAAAATTGGGACCTAAATATTTCGGTGTAAAAAGCGGGAAAATGTAAAATCGAGGAACGTAAAAAGGAGGTTTTACTGTAATTTTAGTACATATAGCTAATTAGAAGTTATAAATAATAAATTTATACCTTGTCCAAAAGGATAGGTACAATGTTCCTCATATGATCCTTGATTCTTTCTCCTTCTGCATCTGTCCCCATTGCCAAATCCTGGAAGAAAAATATATTTATGACTAATATAGGCAACAAAATATAAGGGTTTCAAAATTATCTGCTACTTATCCAAATAAGTTAAAGGTCATTTCAAAACGCCGAAAACTAGGCGTTTTTACTGTTAACCATTGAATAAAAGGCATTAATTTAATGAGTAAATATGTTTATTTTTAAGAGATTTTTGGTTAGTTGTAATGCCATAAGTACAACTTAATGTAACAATACATTAGGTACTATTCCACGGCTCCACATGTTAGCAAACAAACATGGAAACTTAAATTTATTTCATTTATCTTTATACAAATTAAAATCAATACTTTTTAATCACTTCTTTTCTAAATTATAAAAATGTACCAAGTGTTATACTTGTTTTACTGTTTATACCATGATACATCGCCTCTGTTACTTCATTACTTTTTTAAATTAAATTCTTTATTTATTCAACAATGTTTGAGTATGTCCAAATGCTTGCAGATTGGCTGGATTTTCTCCCTAGGGAGTTATTCATATTTAAATCTATTTCAACAGAGGGAAAACATTTTTGAGAAGGGAATATGGAAGTCTAGGCATTTACAGAGCTTATGACCTGTCATTGGCTGGTTTAAGTGGCCACTTCACTTCACTTTAACTTCTCTGTTGAAATAAATTTAAATATGTTTATTAATTGTTAATTTGCAGCATACCTATGTTATAATTTCTTATTTAATTTTCCTTTATTGTATCTTTATTTTCTGCTGATTTTATTTTATGTATCTATATTTTCCATACTTGTGTACAGGTCTTTTTTTTCTTATAATTGTTTTTCAATATTATTTTATACTTAGTCGAAGGCGTAAGCCGTCGAAATAAATAAATAAATATAACGAGATAATTTAAAAGGTCTTCGTGTATCTCTAATCTTATTATTTTTTCTTTGCCTCGCGATCGCGATCGACCGGTTTGTCATCGTGAATTTAAAAAAAGCTTTAAAAAATATTTATATTCCTTAAGTGGGTCGATTTATGATACTTGAAACATTGAAACCTGTCCCTATTCACCCAGGATTACAGTATTACAGTCGTTGATCTAACCTGTTCCACTTTGCAGAGTTTATCCACGTAGCCCTGGTATGTCTTCATGCAGTCTTCAGCGAGGTGCAGATGAGTGGCATACTTGGAGAGTTCCTTCTGGTACTGAGGCATTTTCTTGATCATCTGGGAGAGATCGCGCATCGACTGCTTGTCTCCTGATAATGCAAGATAAATATGATGTACAGTAGAACTCTGTTTATCCGAACTCCAGTCAACCCGATTGCCAAATTATCCGAATCGTTATCAGGAAATAAAAAAGCGTACGCGGGACCTCGCCGCTCGAAAACGAGTTTTTTTTATCTGAGCGATTAACATTGCTGGACGTATTTGGGATTCGAGCTGTCAGTAGGATCACAGAGAGTCACATCTTGCTGAATGGTGTGATTCTATATAATACTGCAAACTTCCAGTTGTATTCCACCGGCGACACTACTGACTACTCCAACTCGTTTTAATATAATTAAATTGCGATGTTTAAAACATAACAATAAAAATATTTGAAGTTAAAAAAGATGGTTTAAAAAGTTGTCATAAAAGTGGAAACAATTTTGCCGCGATCTATATGACAGTTATTTTTAGTGATGCCATAGAAAAAAGTGATACCATATAAATAAAATTTCCCAAAATTTAGGGAAAAAATTATTGTATGTTATTTTATGCAACTTTAAAATTCTATATTTGTTTATTTTTATTTACACGTAAAATAATTTGAACACGCTGTTTTTAAATCAAATAAAAAAACAGATTACATAATATTGTTTGAAAAAATATAAAAATATTTTTAGTGAAATCATTGAAAATAGGTAAAAAAAATTATTGACAATTATCACCATTTTTCTGGAAGTATATTTACACTATAGTGTAGCAAATTGCTCCCTTGAAAAATGTAAAAAGGGGGTTTTACTGTATGTTAAACATACCTCCGCCCATCCTCTTGGACTCGGTGAACTTTTTCAAATTCTTGGTGACATTCTGCGATACAACGGCAATGTGCTGGTGGCGAAGGTCCACCCACAGTTCATCATTCTCATCCAGCAATACTTCCTTCATGGGGGCCCCTGCAGACGCTTCGTACCTGCAAAAAACAAAATACATTTAATATTTAATTACTCTTTATATAATACTAGCTTTTCCCCGCGGCTTGGCTCACATATGAAGGAGAAATTATTTAGGTTATAATAAATATATCGCTATGAAATAAATACGATGATCTGTACGCCTATTGTGACATAACATCGTTATTCTGTTCACAAATCCAAAATTCTACTACAAAACCACAACAAAAAGCAAACCAAACTAACCATAGATAAAGCAAGTCAATTGTAAAAATTTAAAGAATCAATTTCAACAATGTTTCGAGCATGTCCAAATACTTGCAGACTAGCTGGATTTCCTCACTAGGGAGTTATTCATGTTTAAATCTGTTGCAACAGAGAGGGAAAACATTTATGAGAAGGGAATATGGAAGTCTAGGCAGGGACACAACATGACATAGCGCAGTTCAATTGGCGAAAAATCTCAATGTGTCTGCTCGTAGCATGGGGCGCATATTAAAAAATGAACTACGATTGAAGCCCCACAAAACATAACAAACATAGAAAGGATTTAAAATGTTCAACGAAAGTTTTTAAAATACCTAGATTATAAAAACAATAAAACGCTTTGCACTTACAGCCAATCTGCCAAACAAAATGGATTTTTCACCCTTGAAAATAGACGCACTATATCTGAATTATGCTATTTACATAAATTATTAAATAATAAAGTAGACTCTCCAAAATTAATCTCAATGTCCCCTTTCGCGTGACAAGAAATAAGTATTTGTTCCATCTGCCAGTCTGTAGCACTAACTATGCACAAAACTCTATAATGCTTTTTTTTCATCTATAGATATATTTTACATGCCCCTTAATTTATTTAAAAATAAATTAAGATTCATTTTTTCTGGCTGCGATACGATCCCACTTACTATTTAATAATGCTCACACTTAAGCTTGGGTTTCCTAGGAAAACGGTGCCGATATCTTAACGGCCGTACGAACGGTGATGCGGTGAACGGCCGCCGAAACGGTGACTAGAGAGTGGTTTCCTAGGAAAACGTTTTCATATCTGGCGGCCACGGCAGCTTATCTGTCAAAAATATGCCCTAGAATGCGATCTGTCATATTTGTCGTTATTTATGAATAGTTTGTCACAGTTTTATTTAATTTTAAACATTTTCGAAGGCATGCGACCTTCTCGTGCACGAAAATTGTATTAAAAAAAGAGTCAACTCTTTTTAAGATTTTTAAGACAGTGAATTCAAGGAGAAATACTGTTTTTCGAAGGAAAATATGAGGCGCATAATTACTCTAGTAAAACTCGATTTGGAAGGACACAAACGAGATGAGAAAATACCAGTAGAACTCCAGGGCCTATTTGCTATTCGGTACTGGGGTAGTAATGAGGCATGTAATGAATAATAATTTTGGCAATATGTAAGTATCGTTTCTGTCAATTCATTTGACAATTTTAAATACGTAAATGTTTAATGCCTATAGATATTAACTTTTGATAAATCTTCCAGATTCAAGACGACTCTGCTGATATACACGAATTTAGTCACCAAACTATTTCAACATCAACATCAATTGGCATGAAAAACACCGGACTATATTATAATGAAGCCAGTGTCCAGAACAAATGTAGTTATATCCGGCTTATTTTGTATGAGAGGATTTCTTAAAGTTATAGGTGCAATAGATTTTTTTTTTTTAAATTTATTAATAACAAATTTAAATACAATATTAAATACAATTTTTTACATTTTTCAATTACATATATTTACATTAACGTTTCCCATTACGTAAAAGAAATAAACAATTCTTGTGTACATAATGGGGAGTGACGTCTTATAATAGATTATTTTATTTTAATCAATATTATTTTTAGAATAAAATAAATAAATTACAAAAAAGATATTAACGATGTTTTCAATCAGTGTTACATAAAGAAGAATTATAGATGTAATTTTTTACTTCTTTCTTAAATATATTGTATTCCTGACTGTACTTTTTATTATCTTTGTTCATTTCATTAAAGAAAAATATTCCTCTGTAAGTATAATGATGTTGTGCAGTAGTTGTTTTTAATTAATTTAATCCATCACAATAGATCTTCACAGGTTGCAGTGACGTCAGGAGTTTGTATACAAGGCCTACTTCACAATATCTTTGATATCCGATAATAATGCTATTAACAAAAAAGGCATTTGAATTGTTTCAAACAGATAAAATATTACTCCCTAGTTTACCTCACCCTTTAGATAAAAGTAGAACTTTATTTTTCAAATTTGATCCTGTACTTACATTTAATTAAGTGTGTTTGCAATAATTGGATCAATTCAAAATAATCCTCATTTAAATGATTTCAGTATAATATTAGATGCTCAATTTCAACATTCGAAATTCATTAATGATCTTGAAAAAAAAACCTTGATCAAATTTGGGCACATGATATCATACAAAGTCCTATATCCAAGCAACATTCTAAAACAAAATGTCTCCCTAGAGTTAAAAGTTTTTAATGAGAAAACAATTGGTGGGTTTAAAGTGCGTAGCGCCTAAAAATCCAGAACTGTTTGTAGAACCCGAGAGTACTCTAGATTTTAAAAGTATATTTTGTAGATGGTGGAAGATTGTAAATGGGTAAAGTGTATTTGAATTTCAGAGATTCAACAATCTTCACAAGGAACCCATTAGAGAAGATAGTGTAGATCATAAAAATTTTCTAAGAAACATGTCCCTTTGGTTAAAAACTTGGAGACTCTCAATACCTGAGAGTTAGTCTCTAGGTGTACAAAAATTTAAATCCCCCATTACTACATTGGATGCGTTTTCAATGTTGATCCTATATATATTTTCCATGCATAAAGTAGAATATTTACTCTTGAGTAAATTTCAAAACGATAACTTAGAAGCGAGGTTCGGCTGTTATCGTCAAACGAGTGGAGCTTATTATTGTATTATTTATTTGCAAGTCTTAGAGAGTGAGAGAAAGCTTTGATTTAAATGTGCTGTAATATTGCTGGAGTGGAGTGAGGTTTTGGTAGGTATGTGAATATGAGAGTTAGTGTATATGAGTGTGAGGGTGGGTTTGTGGAAAGGGTGAGTGTGTGTTTGATACAAGTGGATAGAAACATCTTAAATTTATAATGTAAAAACAAATATATGATTTATAGTTTATATAATATATGTTTAGTCTCTCTGATTTGATGTTATATGTTAAACTTTTAAATAGTATTCCTTGAGTATGTTGGATTTATAAATAAATATTTGCAATTTGTAAAATATCATAATTACTTATAATCACATCTATATAATAACTAATTTTAGTTTATTTAATCCTGTAATTATTGTTATTAATATCATACTAAATGGGATATGATAAGGTTTGCTGACGATATTGCTATGGTTGCTGAAAGTGAAGAAGAACTGCAAGAGCCCTTACAACTATGGAAAGCATTCTTCAAAATAACTACAGTATGAAGATAAATAAAGACAAAACTAAGCTACTGACTGTAGGCCGAATGCAACACCAGATAAGAGTAGTGATGTCGGGAATACCACTAAAGAACACCAAGGAGTTTCTCTACCTCGGGAGCAAAATAACTTTGGGACGGTTGGTCTAAGAGCGAGGTCGACAGCCGTATACATCAAGCTAGACTTGCATTTAATAAAAGGTCCAAAATAAAAGAATCAAATAATATAGACCTAAAACTAAGAATACTCCTAATCAAGACCTATTTATGGAGTATCTTGATGTATGGCTGCGAGACATGGTGCCTATCCGAAAGAGATAAACGGAGACTAGAGGCTTTTGAGATGTGGTCCTATAGAAGACTACTAGGAATTTCCTGGAGAGACCACATTACAAATGAGGAGGTTCTCCAAAGAATCGAAGGTGGAAGGCACCTGCTCAGGACCTTGTCCGAAAGGCGAGCGAGATGGATCGGTCATGTAATACGTCAAGAAGGCCTGCATGTGCAATGGAGGGGATGACCGGGGGAACAAATTCTAGGGGATGCCCACGCCGAGAGTACCTGGAGGACCTATTAGAGGACGTGCGCTGCTCATCATATGTTGACTTTAAATGAGCCGCACAAGACAGGGAGGAATGGAGGAGAAGAATGAAAGGAATTGCTGCCAGCCAATCCCAGGATTGAGACCAGAGAAGAAGAAGATCATACTCAAATAATTTTAAAAAATACATTACATAATAATTTATAAAATAAAAGGTGTATGTTTTTGATTAAATAAAAATAATATATGCAATAACTACATTTTTATTTGTAACTGATCTTGGTGCGTTCTATTCCTTCACAGGGCCAATTTCTAGTGTTTTGGTGAACAAATCATGATATCATGTAAACAGAAATAAGAGAAAGAAATATTTTTTTCTTTTATTTAGGAAACATTAAGTACTATTACATGGTTTTATAGTATGCAAAATTTTATGTAAATTATGTTTTTAATACCTCTTATGAATGTACACATTATTGTTATTCCATTTTGTATTATAATTTTATATGTATTCTTCTCCTTTTTGTAAATCATGAGAAATGGAGTTTATACTCACATAATATATTCTCTATTGCATAATATTTATGTAAATTTAAGATCATAATGAAAAATTCTCAAACGATAACGATACTAAAACGATTTCTTGTTTAGCATTAGGTCTTATACCCATATATATGTAACTCATATAATATTTGTACTTTTATACAAATATGAACCAAACTTTTCTTTTTTAAATATCTCTTTGTAAAACAAAAGAACCAGAATTCACTTTACTTTATGTTTTCTTTAATATTCATTTATGAACTTGTAAATATTATAGTAACAATTTATACTGGAACATCAGAACTTAATATTGCTTACTTTATATAAACTCTACAGATTTCTTCTGAAAAATTACAATCATCATACACTTACTTCTTACAGACACCATAATATATACTTATAACTTTCATATGTAATAATATACAAAACTAATTATTCTTTTCTCACTTAAAATTCTTATATATTTTTTATTTTTTTGTCACATTTAATGTTTATATCTTTTTAATTTATGAAAACTTAATTGGTCTTTTTATGTTAAAAAAATGTTGTTTTTAATACTTTTTTTTTATTTTTTTTAAAAAAGAAATATTTGCGTTCTTATGATTTACCCAAATATTTAATAAAATAAAATAAATAAATAAACTACAAACTGTAAGTTCGAAACCAAAATGTCTTCAGCGTTTAACTAATAATTTATGTACCTCACAACACAGTATTGTATAACTTTTAACTCTTTAGGAATATCATCTGCTTTATATCATACAAGTATATGTCCAACCTCTTTGAATCATAATTAAATTCATTTTATTAGTCTGTCAAAATATAATATATGTAGTATTTTACATAGTAACAACAAATATAAAGAATACATTTGTCATTACAAAGCAGACATTGTTATCAATTCATTATTACTCTATTATAGCTATGTAAGTACTCACCTAGAATTTGCATCCATAATTTGGAATCCACAATACATTACTTATATTGACAGGCTGGAGAAAGTACAACATATTTTTTAAAGCATTTGAATTTCTGATGCTTTCTTACATTTCATGAGATTACTTAGCATTAGGTCTTATACGCATATATTATATGTAACTCATATAATATTTGTACTTTTATACAAATATGAACCAAACTTTTCTTCTTTAAATATCTCTTTGTAAAACAAAAGAACCAGAATTCACTTTACTTTACGTTTTCTTTAATATACATATATAAACTTGTAATAATTGTAGTAACAATTTATACTGGAACATCAGAACTTAATATTGCTTACTATATATAAACTGTACAGATTTCTTCTGAAAAATTACAATTATTATACACTTACTTCTTACAGACACCATAATATATACTTATAACTTTCATATGTAATAATATACATAACTACAAACTGTAAGTTCGAAACCAAAATGTCTTCAGCGTTTAACTAATAATTTATGTACCCCACAACACAGTATTGTATAACTTTTAACTCTTTAGGAATATCATCTGCTCCCTATCATACAAGTATATGTCCAACCTCTTTGAATCATAATTAAATTCATTTTATTAGTCTGTCAAAATATAATATAGTATTTTACATAGTAACAACAAACATAAAGAATACATTTGTCATTACAAAGCAGACATTGTAATCAATTCATTATTACTCTATTATAGCTATGTAAGTACTCACCTAGAATTTGCATCCATAATTTGGAATCCACAATACATTACTTTTATTGACAGGCTGGAGAAAGTACAAAATATTTTTTTAATATATTTGAATTTCTGATGCTCTTTTACATTTCACTTGAAAGACTTTTATTCTTTCTTTTTCCACTGCTGGTTTTATATTTTTAAACTTATTTGAATTACTTTTAGAATAGCATTTAAAAATAATATATTGCTTTTTTTACCACAATATGTTATTATTTTTTTAAGATGTTTTTTTAAATTAACTTAAATTTATTGTCTTTTTTTCTTTAAATATCTCTTTTTACAAAGAGATATTTAAAGAAGAAAAGTTTGGTTCATATTTGTATAAAGAACTAACATTTTATGAGTTATATGTATATATATGAGTATAAGACCTAATGCTAAACACGAAATCATTTTAGTATAGCATACTTGAGGATTTTTCATTATAATCCTAAATTTACATAAATATTATGTAATAGAAAATATATTATGTGAGTATAAACTACATTTCTCATGATCTAAAAAACGGAGAAGAATACATATAAAATTATAATACAAAATGGAATTACAATAATGTGTACATTCATAAGAGGTATTTAAAACATAATTTGCATCCAGGTAAAAATAGTTTGCTCATATTTATTAGTACATTTTTGTTTTTATGATCAGTATTATTCTGGGAAGTGTTCATTTCAGGGGAGTGTCTGCCTTCCTGGAGGTGGATCTGGTGAGTCCGAAGTAAGTACTGCTGTGGGTATGGTGTCATTGGATTTTTCCATCACAATAGTGAAGGTAGATTTCAGAAAGTCTTGTCTCCCGTCTGTTCTACATTGTATGGCGTTCTGGAATGGTCTTCTGTGGCAGTCAGTAAATATAAATACGTGGCTCGTGTTGAGAAGTTCTTTGTGGATAAAGGTTTTCTTTGGACTGTGGTGGATGC
Organism: Micrasema longulum; assembly: GCF_059751315.1. Lineage (NCBI taxonomy): Eukaryota > Metazoa > Arthropoda > Insecta > Trichoptera > Brachycentridae > Micrasema > Micrasema longulum. The sequence continues at coordinate 689,789 of NW_028277241.1, forward strand.
CTGGTGTTTGTCTGATGTCTGCGAGTCTGAGTCGTAGGTCGTTGACGAATGTCCCCTTGTCCTTGCATGTTGAGGCAGTGAAGAAATCGCGGGAGCCTAGTAATTTCTGCTGGCAAACATTTGAGTTCGACTCGCACAACAAATCTAGTAGTACTATCGGGAGAGTATCTACCCTCTCACTACTCGTATCTTGATCTGCACTTGGGTGAAAATAATTTTGTAGTATGTACTTATTCTGAAAATAAAATTCACAATGAATGTACAGGAAAGTTATTGCAACCTACCTTATGTATCTAAATAAGAACTTATTACTGGTGTTTATGGAGTTGCTATAAAACTAGTTTGAACTTGTCTCAAATATAAATGGGAGCTCATTTACATACCATATTATTTAATTGAATTCGGTGATAAGAATCCTGGAACAAATGTATTAATAAGTCCCAAGTATGTCTACATTTAATCGTTTTTCTGTGCCATAAGTTTACTCATTAAAAACAATGTTTTGAGTATGTCCAAATGTTTGCAGACAGGCTGGATTTCCTCCCTAGGGAGTTATCTAGTTCTAAATTTGTTGCAACAGAGAGGGAAAACATTTTCGAGAAGGGAATATGGAAGTCTAGGCACTTACAGGGCTTATGCTCTGTCATAGGCTGGTTTAAGTAGGCATTTTACACATTGTAACATTCTCCATTCTGCCTATGTTTTAACATCACATTTCCTCAACTCTTCCATCTGTTTTCTTTTGTGAAGTAAAAGAGCTGAAACTTTTATCATATGGGTGAGATTTATTCGCCTGAACCAATTCACCTACGACGCAAATTCAGTATTCCCTTCTCAAAAATGTTTTCCCTCTCAGTTGTAACAAAAATTGTTTATATTGGTGACTACTCTTTGGTGTTTGTAGCTTTCTAGAATAAATAAATGTAATAATTAATGCAGAAAAAATATTATAGTAATGTTTATACAAGAATTACATTGGTATACTTATTTGTATCCATCGCCAAATTTGTTGTATTCATTTCATGTTCAAAGGGCATATTTTATTTAAAATTCATCAAACTTACTCTGTTAAGATTATGTTCCAGGCATTTTTCTTGGCTCTTTAATATTCATGGAGAACTCCTTATTTTAAATCACACCCATGTGACTTTTAATCTGAAATGTTGTGTGTTATTTCATAAAATGTCAACTTCAAAATAGGTTAGGATTTGGTAAGGTAACCTAATAAAAAGTTTGATAATGTCCTTACAAGACAAAATGCGTCACATTTTACACCCTTGTAAATAAAAAAATAAAAGGATAATTGAATCCAATAAAAGCATTTTACTTTGGATACCTTACGAAATTTTATTATAGAATTCAACCAATTATCTGCAGACACAATAAATAGGTTAGGATTCCTTGGAATCTATTACCTATAAACAATGTTATAATAAATGTTTTGAATTAGAAAAATAACATTATGATAGATGCTTAGCTTTTTTCTTGTAGCTTATAAACATTTGCTCTGTTATTTTTATATGATTCTATTGTTATTTACATTTTAGTACATACCTGATATTTCAAGCGTTGTCCCGATATTTCTTCACGAACTTTGTTTCAACTCGACTTTTTAATAGTCTTTGCTCTTCCATTACATAAATCGTCATGATTTTTACAAAATTAATCAATATTTCGTCATTTTCAACATTCCGCACCACGTTTGCACTCATTTTGACAGCTAAACGGTAACCGCTTCGCGACAAAAACCGTTCGAAAACAGTTCGCACCGCTGTGACGGCCGTCCTGCAAATGGCGGCACCGTTGCTTCGACGTTACGTTCACGGTCAACGCTCTCTAGGAAACCGGCGCCATTGATTTACATAGTCAACGTTTTAATGACGTCATCCGCCGTCCCGTGACGGCCGCTTTGTGACGGTACCGCTGTCTTAGGAAACCATAGCTTTACACACACCTGAACACTTACTCCTACACTAATACACATAAACACGCATCTACACTTACTCTCATACAAATACACATAAACACACCCTTTTGTTGTAACACAATTTAATAATATGATTTTTACTTATTATTGTATATTTTAGCTTTTCTTATGTTATCTTTAATTTTAACCAAATTTACATACTTATGTTTCACTGTTGCACTTGAATGTAATTTCTAATATATCTAAAATTCCATAGGGCGTGTAAATAAATAAATATGTATGATTCTTATTTAGAAACTTTGCTGGTCTGTCTTTAAACTGTATTTTTTTTAGTGTTACTATATCATTGTTGACTATTTGTTTCTTTAAAATAAATAAATAAAATACAAAAAGTGCAAGATTTAATGCCTGCACAAAAGGTAGTTAGCCTAGCAAAAGCAAAGGTGTTAAAACACTTGCACGTTGGTGAAGAGATTTTTTTTTACGGTTCAGCAATACGTAAACAAACAAAACGATCATGTATCGTTACCGTGCAAATTAAAAGACAATTTGGACCAGCGAATTGCTCTGCGAAAGCAAGCGCCTGCATCAGTGATGGTTTGAACAGGGCTTAAACGCAAATCAGCAAATCTACCGTGAAAAGATTTTAAACGATGCGTTGTTACCTTGGGCACGTAAAAAATTTGGTAAAACCATTGGACATTCCAACGTTTTTTTACAAGAAAAAGTTCCCAGCTTCATTTCATCACAACAGTAGCCTCCATATTCCCCGGACTTAAACCCAATGGACTTTCCTATATGGTCCATTCTGGACGCCAAAGTATCGGCTAAAAAATATGAGACGGTCGAAGACTTAAAGATTGCTCTTCCCCGAGAATGGGACAAAATACCGTTAGCCCACATTCGTGCAGCGTGTGAAGCCTTCTTAGACAGACTCGATGCTTTTATCCGCGCTAAAGGTGGCTACATCGAACAATAATTATTTTTTTTTAATTAATTGAAATGTTTTTACGATATACTTACTGAAGTTTTTAAATTCAAAAAATCAAAATCGACAAAATTTCTGTAATTTTGTCGATTTTGATTTTTTGAATTTAAAAACTTCCCCTGCCCTTAAGTTATTATCAGTAATAACATTCCTAAATTAAATAAAAAAAATAGGAAGGTATTTAGGGGTACCTTTAATTCGTGTATATTTTAATGAACACCCAATATGAGACGGTTAGATAGGTCAATACCCTTACTTATAAACATCATTCTCAATGGACAGCAGATCATACGCCATGGCCTGAAGAGTCAGCTCATGCAGGAGGGGGGACACGCAGTCAAAACCTCGGTCTAGCAGCAGGAGTTGGGAGCGAGCTTTCTCCGGGCCGTCTCCCATCGTAGAATCATCAGCCTGGACAAACAAAAAATACAGATTTGCAACAAAATTGATAGATTTTCAGCAGAGATAAATATCGATGGTAAAATGCCAAAATGGTGCTTCAGCATATTTTATTTACTTAAACTCTTTATATACAGTTTACATGCGTTTGCATAAGGGCAGGCGTATTGCCTTAAGGCAATCTCTTCCTGCTAAATCTAAATCAGTGGTATGAACTGGAGATGGTCATTTCTTCATTAAGTTTTTTACCACTTCTTCTTCTACTACTACTACTACTACTACCATCACGCCATTTCCCCGTAGGGGTAGGCAGAGAGAATGGACCGCCACACACGTCTATCCTGGCATACACTCCTAGCCTCTTCCACATTCATACATCTTGTCATACATGCCCTTCGGTTCTGTCTGCTTTTGACATGACCAGACTTAAGATTTTGGTTTATCTGATCATGCCACGTCTTCCTTGGTCGTCCTCGTCTAACGTTGCCGTTCATTTTTGCCATATATACTTGTTTTACCATTCTCTCGTCGTCCATCCGTTCAACGTGACCAAACCGTAGCATAGAAAACATTTTTAAATGTGTAATTTTGAAATCCCGCAAAAACGATCATCGCATTGGCCACGCCCCTAATATGTCACAATTCATGTTAATTTTGAACTTTGTAACCGTTTAAATTTTATAGAACATTGTCACGAATCTTAATGTCACAATTATCATGTCACGTTTTTCTAGGGACATATTTTTTATAATTTATTTTTTAATGTTACGTATGAAAACATTTCTCCACAATATCCATATTGATTTTAAAAATACAATGATTTTTTCTAAATCCATTTCATATATTTTTATTGATATTTGTAGTATGTGATATTTCCCTAGTGAAGTTTTTTTTGCAATTATTTATTTTTGATTAATAAAAAAACCTAGTATTATTAACCACAAATTGAGGTGATTCCAAAAAAAAGCAAAAAAAACTTGAGATTTTTTATATATTTTTTTTACATTTTTTTTTTTTTTTGCACCACAACAGGCCAGGAGGCCTAATTACAGTAGTGAATTACATCACACAGCACCCAGGCTTGAGAAAAATCACATTTTAATTTTTGTGTTCTCACCGGGAATCGAACCCGGAACCTTCCGTGCGTGAGTCAAGCGTCTTGACCACTACACCACGGAGGCCGCCGATTATGAATCATTAATTAAAAAAGAAAACCAACTTTAATTGGCTCTTCAGGAAAGCTGGCTACAGGTCACTTAGTAAATTTTGCCTTTTCACCGTCGATATTGAAACAAAATTAAATAAACGGCCGACTGACGCTTGCTTATGTTTAAAATGTATGAAATAGCAACCTTCAATAATTGGAGATTTAGCAAACGCAATTCAGCAACAAAAACGTCACTGATGTAATTAACGATTAGTTTTTTATTTTCAATAAAATTAATAAATAGGTAGCTAATGACGTTATGAATAAATTGAAATTATGGTTTGACAAAAATATATTATCTTTAAATACGGAAAAGACAAAAATCATTCCATTTTTTATCAAACAAAACTAATTTAGATTCAGTAATAAAATAATTATTCACCAAAGCAATTGCAACAAAGTTATCTGCGATCTAACATGTTCAGTACTTGATACAACAAATAAAATTAAATATCTTGGTGTATATAGTTACACAGACCAAAACTTAAAATTGAAAGACCATATTAGTGAACTAGTTAAACGTATTAGAAAATGAATTTACATATTTATTAGATTAAGAAATATTAAAAAAATTAACCATTAAAAAAAGCTTATTACTCAATTGTACAATCTTTGTTACAATATGGTATTGTTGGATGGGGTGGTGCATATGCCAATATATTAAACCCTTTTAAAATAATACAAAGATTAATTATTAAAGTGATTTTAAAGAAACCCTCAACATTCATGGTTCGTAGGTTTTCACGGCCTTCAGAATACAGATAGTGTTTTTCTGGGTTATTATGCCGTGTTTGTGGGCTTTGTATTGCCGACGTTTCGGAGCACATTGCAGTGTCCATCTTCAGGGCTGAATGTCAACATTCAATACGAAAATTCTACATAAATTAATTCAAGTTCATACCGTAGACACTATTTATAAAATAAATTTCATTCTACAAATTTATAAAGAAGAAAAAATAAAAGAATTTGAGATGAATAAGTCACTCAGATACCAAAATAATATTACAATGCCTAAATTCCACACAAGTTATGGTCAAAATAGCTTTGTCTTCAAAGGTGTAAAAAAATACAATAATCTCCCCATTGAACTAAAAACTATTAAAACTAAATATCAATAAATAAATTCAAAGTAAATATAAAGAAATTTTTTGAACAAGTGTAAAAACTACATTTAATTTGCATTAGTATGAATGTATTATTATTTTCTGTTTTCCTTTTATATCCTATAATTTTTTTTTCTCATGTACTCGTATATTCAAAATTATATAAATTCTAATAAATAAATAAATATGACAGTGTAAGTCACTCTCCAAGCACAAGAGTTAGTCTCTTTTTTGGAGAGTTACAGTTATAACATTTACTAGATGTATAAACGTAGATTTGAATAGAATAAAAAAAAAACATATACCATTTATAAAATATATTGAAAACCAAAACCCGTTCGTTTACTGGGGTCACAAAAAATATTATTCCTAGATGTGACACGGCAACAGGGCCAAGCCAGGTTCTTCCAGATTTTGACACGCTGAGCTAAAAGGGTTATCCCTCTAAATTTATTTCAACAGAGAGGGAAAAAGTTTTCAAGAAGGGAATATGGAAGTCTAGGCATTTACAGGGCTTATGACCTGTCATTGGCTGGTTTGAGTGGCCACTTTACACACTGCAAGCATTTGGACATAATCAAACATTGTTGAATTACTACCTGGTAAAAGAAGAAGTATAAAAATTGGAAAATTGTTTCCAGGCGTTGCCTAGTAGGTGATTTGGTTCAGCCGGATGAATCTCACCCACGTGATAAAGGTTTCAGCTCTTTTACTTCACAAAGGTCAACAGATGGAAGAGTTGGGGAAATGTGGATGTTCAAACATGGGCAGAATGGTGAATGTTACACAGTGTGTAAAGTGGCCACTCAAACCAGCCAATGACAGGTCATAAGCCCTGTAAATGCCTAGACTTCCATATTCCCTTCTCGAAAACTTTTTCCCTCCCTGTTGAAATAAATTTAAATACGAACAACTCCCTAGGGAGGAAATCCAGCCAGTCTGCAAGCATTTGGACATAATAAAACATTGTTGGGTTATCCCTCACTGATCTATAGCAATAAACCCACCAATCCACTTTGAATAAAAGTTTAAATAAATAAATTAATAACAGACAAACAAAAGTTACCTTGTACGATTCCAGCTTCTGCTTCACGTGTTGGGCAAGATCTTCGTTGAAACGGTCACTACAACAATAGTTTGAAAAGAAAAAAACATATGATTTCGACCACTCTATGTTTCTGCACACGGAAATAATCATGTTTGATGAATGAATATATTGCATAATTATTGTGAAGTATCTTTCAAGTATTGTACGTTAAAATTCCACAAGAAATTTCTTGTAATAAATACTATTATTTGGCATATGATTTATTGCTCCTGTTTCTTACCACAGTATTGAGTGAGTTTCTAGAAAACATATCTCAATTATGTTTTTATACATAAATTCTTTTTCTGTTGATTTCAATGATACTCTTTTGTTTTTTTTAATATCTCTATATTTTACTATTACTTTGTTGATTTTAATGATACCATTATTTAGTATATTTGATTATGTGTGATTCTTAATTTATATAATTTATATTTTAAAAATTATTTCCAATTATGTTTTTTGCATTGTATTCTTTGGAATTTTATTATTTATTACTTATACTTTGTTTTTCAGGATTGTAATTGTATTGCATCACATGTCATTATAATTTAATCTAATTAATTTTACTATGTATTTTTATTGTTATTTATTATGGCTTGACACGGGCATAGCCTAAAAAGACTTAATAATTTCATTAATATTTAAACTAGTGTAATTTTGAATGAATAAATAAATAAATATAACAACTGTTTAAGTTTGTAAGTGAAAATTCTTGATGGAAGTTCATTGTAATTTATTATAGAAATAAAAGAAGAGTGATTCTTGAATCCACAAATTTGGAATATCCGGTGACCGGTTTCATCGCTTTCGCGTCATCTTCGAGACTGGTATCCTCATTAAGGAATTTAATGTATTTTTACAAAACAGAGGTAAGGATAGAGAATTCAAAATTATATGAAAGTAAATGAGATACAACTATTTTTGTCTTAAGGATCATTAACAAAAGTTTTCAGGTTAACTAATGAGTTGATATTTATTGATATTTTTTAGTTAAATGAAGATAAGATGATCATTCTTATGCTTCCAAACTCCAATCCAAGGACAGTATATTGCAGTGTAAAACCACATTTATAATAAATATTTTACTTTGGCCCTGACAGGAATCGAACCCGGGACCTCAAGCATGGTGGACGAATGCGCCAACCATTACACTACGAGGCGCACATCCCCATTCGATTTCCTTTATCAGGATTTTTACCTGTAGCTCAATCACAAATAATTATCGACGTGCTTAAAAACATGCTAAGCATTTGAGCGATCACAATGAACAATAATGAACATGCTTAAGTTATCGCAGTCATAAGTCAACGCGGGTGTTATCTCTAAGTCAACGCTCTTTATTTTTTGTTTTCCTCGTAAATGAATACAGTTCATTGGCGAATACAATACAATATGTTGCATTTGCAAAATAGTAAGGAGTATCTAATATAAAAAAGTGAAAATTAATTTACAAATACTAAGGCGACTGTTTTTCTTGACATTTGGATTGCCAACCGTCGGCTAAATGCAATGAAAAGCATGATGAATAATAAATAAATAAATAAAAATAGCAGTTTTGGAATATTTTCCATACTTACACTGGTGAAATTCAAATATGTGATGCGCAGCAGGATTATACGTCGCGAAATGTAAATATTTTGACATTTGATAGTAGGTGTTCACAGATGTTGCATTGTGATCGCGAATACGATAAATTACCATGGTGAGAAATTGTTATCACGTCGCTTATTAGCACGTCGATAGTTATTTGTGATTGCGCTACTGGATGACGAGTTCGGATAAACTGAGTTTTACTGTATTACACATTTAAAAAATCAAATTGACGTCGGCTTCCTCGGTTTATTTAAAATCTTTATCTAGGATTGTGCTTCTATTTCACAAAAAGAACTGTATTATTCGTCCACCCAGACACAGACAATGAAGTCCGAACCCGAAGGTGGCTGAGCTGGCACATCAAACGCAGCATATATAGATCATCTGTTACACGAGGGTAAGGGTCCAAGAGCACGGAGAATATTGCAGTGTAGAACCACACCAATATTTTGTGTCGACCATCACAAGAATGGAACCACGGACCGATGAAGTCAACTATATATATATATATAGTTGGATAATTTATATAGCGCCATTTTTGTGAAAATCACCTCAAGGGCGCTGTACAATTAATAAATATCCCAGTACGTCTTGCAGCTACAGAGCGCATGGACGGTTGGGATTCTAGTTCCTCGTTTTCAATTAAGATCAATAAAAAATTATAACAGATAGGAGCTAGATTACAGGACGTCTTGCAGCTACAGAGCGCATAGACAGTTAGAAATTTAGCCCCCATTTACACATTGACAAATAAATTTAGTGTATTAATGATACTAAAAAAAAATAAAAATAATATGAATAATAAAAAGGAGTAAGATTACAACACGTCTTGCAGCTACTAAGCGCATAGACGATTAGAATTCTAGACCCCATTTATAAAATTTAGGTATTTTTAAGTTGGTATATGAAAGCTAGATAACCAATCATCGTGCAGCTACAAAGCGCATGGACGAGTGGAATTCTAGCAAAGTTAGAATGATATCAATAAATTTATAAAAAATAGAGCATAGTAGTAAGTTTGTATATCAATCGTTCCCTTTTATCTTAAACTCCACATACTTCCTGTATCGGATGGCCGGGTACTCGCCGAGAGTGGCGCAGAGGGTGGCGATCTGTTCGGCGATACGCTCCATGTTGCCGTTGCGGGCGTCCTTAAAGGCCGGGTCGTACCAGCACTTGAAGGTCTCTTTCGCATCCAAAGAGAACACCTGGACAGGTGATCAAATTACACAGATCAGTTATGGAATTAAATAGATAGATGGATGAATTTAATTTGTAAAAAACAACGGTCATTTTGCAGTACGGGTAAACGTCGTTTTACGGCGGGGTTTCGTTCCGAGAGACAGCGCCGTCAAATGAACACAAATATAATGGAAGATATAAGTTAAGGTTCCTTGTCAAAATTCTAAGAACAATCTAACATGTTTATTCAATACATATCCTATAATATTCTAAATAAATTCTAAATGTATTTAATAAACACAGTTTAAATTAATTTACAAAATAAATAATAAGTTTATATTTGAAGCACTAACTTTGTGGTTATTCATTATAATAAAATAAATAAAACAACTTTGTTTTTAACCACTAATTTTTATTTTTCACCGACCGGTTTCAAAGCAAACAAGCTTCTTTGTCATGGTTTACGTAACTCATTTGACGTAGTTAACCTTTTCACTAATATTCCAATTACAGATACAAAAAAATAATCTCTCAATTACTTAACAATGCAGATTTGGATAAAAAACTGATTTCTGATTTATGTAGATTGTTCTACAGTCATGACGAAACATTTGATATCTACCTACTTTAAAGACAGTGTTCTGAAATAAATACGTAGGTCAATAAAACAGGGTATATAAACAAACATGCACAAAATAAATAATAAAACAAAGTTATTTTACTAGAAGAAATATTATATTAAAAAGCATGCTATATAATATTGTGCATACCAGGGGTGTGCGGTGAGGTTTTCAATTAGGGAAGCAGTCAATTGGGTAAAATATGTGGCTATTACGAACACGGTAATTCGAATTAAGTACTTAACTTAAGTAAATAAGCTAAAAAGAAGTCTTTTGCCATAAATTCAGCATAAAAGAGTTATATTTCATAGTTTAATATTATAATGCTGCGTTGTCCCCCCACTTTCCCATCAGACATTGTTCCAATTCATGAAGGTACTGGACATTCAAGAGTCATTGACACATTTCCGGTGATGCGGCTACAAGAGTACATCACAGCAGAATGCTCGTACGAGGCTTTCTTGTAATTTGAATTATTTAATTCCAAAAACACGTACGACGTTTGCTCAGAGGAATTTCTCTTGTGTGGCCCCAAGAGTGTTCAATGTCCCGGATGAACATATTAAGTTCTCCAAAACGAAAGCCATTTTCAGGAGTGTACAAGTCTAAGTAGTAGGGAAAACTAAGTTTTCCCTGAAGATGGCTCCTGCAATGGTAGCCGAAACGTCGGATCAAATCCAACATACCCGGTATTACCCAAAAAAGATAAATAATATTAAAAAATAATTCATTTGTTTAACAAATTACTGGTAACTCGCAAATGATAAAAAAGATAAAAAACACTAACGATTGTAACGTTTTGTCCCATAATTTGTCCAAATTAAACATCTGGTGCCAACAAAATAAATTGCAACTCACTATAAGCAAATGTCAAGCTATGAGATTCTATAAAATAAAAAATCCGATTCTATTTAATTATATGTTAAATCAAATTAAAATTACTGATGTTTCTACCGTGAGCGATCTGGGTGTTTTGTTCGATTCAAAATTATTATTTAAAGAGCACATTATTAAAATATCTAACAAAGCTGTAAAATTATTAGGATTTGTACTTAGAACCGGAAAAGATTTTAATAATATAAATACATTAAAATATCTTTACACATCTCTAGTTAGAAGCCAACTAGATTATAATTCTCCAATATGGTCACCTTATCAAATCACTTTCTCAGATTCTATTGAGAGAATTCAGAATATAATGGAAGAAAGCCATTTTCAGGAGTGTACAAGTCTGGATTTTGTCTAAGGGAAGAGACCATTGCGGGAGACTGCTGCGAGATATTGCATAGATTTATATACTATTAAGCGTGTTGTCCAGATGCCCTTTGAAATATATGTATATTTTTTTATTTTGGTATTATTTAATTATGTTCGTGCTTCCACTTTCCATTGTGTTGTATCCCAACCTTGGGCCCTTGGCGTCATAGAGTTTGGGATATGTTAGTATTGTATTTTTTTGTAATGAATGTATGTATTTGTATGAATAAATACAAAATGAAAATAAAAGCATTAATAAATGAAATAATACCATCATGTCAACCGATTGAAGTGCTAAATTTGTTATAAAACAACCACAACATACGAAAAATAAACACATATTGCTATGTTAGAATTGCTTCCACAGACCTACTAAAGATCTAAATTTGCGCATGTGGGGACTTGTGAATTCAGTACTGGGCGACTATACGATCCAACAGACTTATGCAGTTCCTTATTTCCTAATTGGATGGAGCAGTGGATTATACTTCAGTCCTAGCAGGCCAAAGCTTTTATGAGTGTTTGTCGGAATATCCATCAAATCCATCTCAGATCGCTACAATTAACCTACAGCTGATTTTATTGCATAAACAAAATAGATACTGATTGTTTAGAAGTCAAATTTTTGGGGAAGCATCGGTTCTATCCAATCTTTTTTTTATATATTTTTTTATTTATTTACAATTTTAAAAAACCCGTTAGGGTTACATTAGAAATTTAATATTGTCTAGTCATTTTATGTCTCGTCTAGTCTAGTTAGTTCAGTCATCATGTGCTTTTTCAGATTGATTTTAAATTTGTCTCCATTAAAAGTTTTCAAGTAGTAAGGTAGGTCGTTGTAGTGTTTAAGTCCATTATGTAGTATTTTTGACTGTCCTGTGTTTGTCTTTGCTTTTTCAATATGATAGTGTTTTTGTTGTCTGGTGTTATATTTGTGTATGTCAGCATTTTTGACTAATATTATGTCGTCGTCTTGTATGTTTCCCAGTGTTATTTTGTGCACAATTTTTAAGGTCTCAATTTTAGTCAAGTAGTTTATGTCAAACTGGTGTGTTTTTTTGTACAGTTCAGTCAGACCCCGCATAGTGCATACATACATAGCCGAATACAGCAGTAAGCCAATTTTACATATGCATCAATTAAAAACATAATACAAAAATAATTGTACGACAAAACTTGATATAAAATTCACGTTTAATGTAATAGGGTCTTTTCGCATTACCAATGGTAAGGGTATTGTTTTTTTCCGCGCAACATCGGATAAATTTTCCACAATGGCTTAAATAACCCAAATTTTCAATTGCCTGAAAATAAGACATTTTGTATCCTTTGGGAAAGACAGCGATTGGCGGCCTCCGTGGTGCAGTGGTCAAGACGCTTGACTCATGCACGGAAGGTTCCGGGTTCGATTCCCGGTGAGAACACAAAAAATTAAAATGTGATTTTTCTCAAGCCTGGATGCTCTGTGATGTAATTCACCACTGTAATTAGGCCTCCTGGCCTGTTGTGGTGCAAAAAAAAAAAATGTAAAAAATAAATAAAATAAAAATGTACCAATGCAATGCCCCATGCAGCATTAGGTGCGGAAAGGGAATGATGATGATGATGAAAATTGTTATATTATTTTCCTCTTTATTTGCTTTATACATTAAAAAAATTAAAACACTACGGAAGACAGTCAAAATAAAAAATTGGTTTATCTACAATAGTAGTCTTAAATAGTATCTACAATAGTATTCTACAATAGTATCTACAATAGTGGTCTAAAATAGTATCTAAAATAGTATCTACAATAGTAATCTTCAACAGTATCTACAATGGAAGTCTGGAAGCGTCTGGATTTTATAACAATTTTTTGTTTTGGAAATTATATTTGTATATATGTATCATAGAATTAAGAATAGTCCAGATACCGCATACGCACATCAAACAGAAGGGGACTAAACTACTCATAAATGAGTAGGTTTACGTTTTGACCCATTAGTTTCTTTGTAGACGTTGCTCAGTACGCAACTCCTGATTTGAATTCCTTTTAAAGTGTAGAAATACTGCAGGGATCTTAAAAAACCAGGATGGCATCAAATTTCATGTGTAGTTAACAAACGAATGCTTAAGTAGCAAATGCATTACTTAAAAATTGAATTATTTTTCCATCCGTCAGATTGTCGAAGAAACAAAATGGAAATTTCGTTAGTGTTGCCAGGGTAGAATTTTTTTTTACCCTACTTTGCTTATCTAATTAAAGAACTAATGAAAATTAGACCTCGGATTAAACAACGCCGGGGGGGACATTTGAACAACATTATCTTTAAAACGGCAAATATTATTTAACATGATATAAAAATATCAGTTTTATGTCAAATAAAATTTGTTTTATCCTTTAAGTTCAAAGTTCATTAATTCAATTACTCTTATTAAATTACCCTTTACTTATCTACTCTGTTGTGTCAATCAATGTTTCCGCGTGCACAATAAAATTTTAGAGAAATTGACAGATTGCTTTTTTTACCTTACATTTGTGTTAAGATTATTTTTTCCCCATCAAGCAACATTACCCGGCGACTTCACGAATGCGTGCGGCGAAAGTGAGGCATAGTTTAATAGTTAAGGTATAACTAGGTGTTCAAATTTTATTTGTAAAACTATTTTTATGAATACATCACATTACAATAGTATCTACAATAGTGTCTACAATAGTAGTCTACAATAGTATCTACAATAGTGCCTACAATAGTAGTCTACAATAGTATCTACAATAGTAGTCTGGTTAAATAAAATAAAAATAAACGCATACAAAGCTTAAGGGGCAATAGATTACATAGATATAAATATATTAGCAATTTATTGGTGAATTTATATGAACCTGGCATTCGTATGGCAGAAATGCAATGTTGATTTCCTTGAGGGTTTTAATCTTGCGAGCCGCGCAAGATTTGCACAACTCGTTGAAGAGTTCCTCGGGGCAAACTGGTGGACAATTCAAATGGATATTATTTATATTTCAAGCAATTACTTGGTGGTCAAACATATTAACCAGTCGGTAGATACAAAATACTTCTTAATGTCTATCTGTCATGAGGCGTACCGTATCTTTGTCAAGACTCTCACTACATAATCGTGTGTAAACATTTTTTATTTATAAATTTGCATAAACCATTTTTAAAATAATTATTATGAGACACCATGCTGTTAGTAGTCCAAGCATCCAACACCTTAGAAAAAAATATTAGCAGTATTTAGAATTGAAAAACACTCAAAATATCATAGATAATTAAATCGGGGGTGGAAGTTACAAGAAATAAAAAAAAAACAACAAATTAAAGAAAAATTAGCTTTTTAAATAGGTAAAACTAGTTTTTTTTTTTATATGATATTTTGGGTGTTACTGTGTTTTTCATTAAATCATATTATCATAGAATTGGTTTGAACTAAGTCCACATTAACCATTAAAACTCCTTTGGCGGGGGCCACCCGTCCGAAATAAAATCTCTAATGTCGTGGGGTACTTGTAGTCCTTAAAATGAAGCTTGATTAGAACGACAGTTGTCAGCAAAAGTGAGGACATAACTTTGTAGTAACGTCTAAGGAGTGATTTATATAGACACACGAAAATTCATTTGTATCTGGCATGTTAATTAATTTTTTAATACAATGCTTGACATATAAATCCACAAAATTATATTAAATCAGCTTTAAAACTAAAATAAACCTAATTATTTACGATGTTCTTACAAAGTTATGTCATTTTGCAAAAATGTTAGAGATGAGCCAATTGTTCAATGTAAATCAATCGAATAAAAAATAATTCATTCATTTAATAAATTACAACAGGGATGCAGAATACCTTAAATAAGGGAATATGGAAGTCTAGGCATTTACAGGGCTTATTACCTGTCATTGGCTGGTTTAAGTGGCCACTTTACACACTGTGCAACATTCACCATTTTGCCCATGTTTGAACATCCACATTTCCTCAATTCTTCCATTTGTTGATTTTAGTGAAGTTAAATAACTGAAACCTTTATTGTTGTGAAGTGATTCATCTGACTGAATTATTTCTCATACTAGGCAACGCCTAAAAAAAAAATTCCAATTTTTAAACTTCTTCTTGGACCAGTTGGTTTCATTACAATATTTGTCTGCGAACATTTGGACAAACTCAAATATTGTAATTCATTTGTTGTTGTTCATGAAAAAAAGTATTTGATGTCTTATTTTTTAGTAAAAAATTGTATTAAACACACCATAATAGGCTTGTTTTTGCGTTTTTGTATCAATTTTCGGAAATAGTCTCATGTTTGCATGAAAAAACTGATAAAATCAATTTGATCGGTACATGATCAGAGATTAATAATTTCCAATCACTAGTGACATTAGTTTCGCAGCTTGTCATTTTAATCCAGCTATATTTTAAGGACTATATTTACTACAACTAGGTAACTTCAAAATTAGCAATTAGGTACCAAGACACTTACATAGCTATCATAAACATAATCCGATCCCAACGCCCGGCGGTATTTATCCTTAACGTTAGCCGACCATTTGGATTGTATCACTTAGGTTTTTATTTCGAGAATGATGTTTTTAACAATTGATAATTTTTTGTGTAATTTTTGACAATATTTTTGTTCAGTATGTCCGAGAAGTAGCTCGTTGTAACAGTGAGTAATTGTATGGAGAAAATCATGAACTAAAATGTCAACTAATGTTTCCTCAGTACATCCGAGATCTCGCTGTTTCCGTGATCGTTATAACCGAGTTCGACTGTATACATTTTTCATGTTATTTTTCTTTTTCTTTTTGTACCCATGTTTGTATATTGTTTTTTAGTTTTTAAATTTCTGTGTATTTAACTAACTCGTATTGTTACATTGTAAAAAGCACTTGTGCTATATAATGAATAAATGTGTAGCATTAATGGAGGAAGATAAAAAAACGTGTTTTTAGCGGGTAACTCGCAAATGGTAAAAAAGATAAAAAACATTAACGATTGTAACATTTTGTCCCATAATTTGTCCAAATTAAACATCTGGTGCCAACAAAATAAATTGAAACTCAATATAAGCAAATGTCAAGCTATGAGATTCTATAAAATAAAAAATCCGATTCTATTTAATTATATGTTAAATCAAATTAAAATTACTGATGTTTCTACCGTGAGCGATCTGGGTGTTTTGTTCAATTCAAAATTATTATTTAAAGAGCACATTAATAAAATATCGAACAAAGCTGTAAAATTATTAGGATTTGTACTTAGAACCGGAAAAGATTTTAATAATATAAACACATTAAAATATCTTTACACATCTCTAGTTCGAAGCCAACTAGATTATAATTCTCCAATATGGTCACCTTATCAAATCACTTTCTCAGATTCTATTGAGAGAATTCAGAATAAATTTCTTAGATATATTAATTTTAAGATGGGTTTTTCTACTAGTCAATTAAATTATAACAAAATTTTAGACTCTCTTAAATTAACTAAATTGCAAGAACGAAGAACATCGACCGATCTTACGACTTTATATAAAATAATAAAACCAATGTTTGATACCCCTGATCTACTGAAATTGATTTCATTCTATGTTCCACCTAGATTAAGCAGAACATCTAAAATATTTTATTGTCAAAATTCTCGAAAGGTAGCTCAATATAACTCACCTATTGTTAGATTACAGAATACCGGGAATGAATATGCATCACATTTTGATATATTTAGTTTATCTCTGCCTAACTTAAAAAATAAAGTGACCAACATATTTTTATCAAAAAGAGCAAATCATCTTCAGAACATTGGGTTGGAATAGTTATAATTTGATTGATTAATGTATTTTGTTATTGTATAATTTCTTTAAAATATATATGTATTTCAAGTAATTAATAATGTGTACAGTACGAGTATATTAATATTTCATAATCGTTTTTTTTTTAAATATTTTTATTTTTAAGCACTCTTTATACCACATATATGTAAATGGCAGAAATGCCTAAATAAAATAAATAAATAAAATAAATAAATGCTGATTTTGAAGTTACCTGGATGTAGTAATTACCCCGCAATATTCAAGACTATTCAATTTCGATAAGTAGTTTCTAAGTTCAAATCAATTTGACGATAGTGCCACATGACCAAACCACGAGTAATCTTTGTTATTGAAAGCCCGCAAACCACGGCATTCCTCTGGAATAATAAAAATATGACACAAACATGTTTCTCGTATGGTATGAACGCGATGTTGATCTCCTTCAGTGTCTTTATATACTTGGACACGGCGGACTTGCACAACTCGTCAAACAGGGCATCGGGACATGCTGAATAAAAACAAAATCATAATAAATAAATAAATAACAGTAATTGAAATCCAACACCAGCGGAATTACTATATCTATAAAATATTAATTGATAATATTTGGCTGATTTATATAGCGCCAATCACCTCAAGGGCAAATTTTGAGCGGGAAATATGCGTATAATAATAACAAACAAAATTAACAAGCGGATAGATTCCTTGGTACCTACACTCTACACTACGCACACAGATGCGTTTCTACTATCATCTCCCAGGGAACAGCCAAATGTGAACCAAGTGTTTTTACAGTTATTTACCAGGAAAAAGACAATAGATCCTGTTTACTGCATACCAAAATAAAGCAGGGACGAGTTTGAATTTGAGTATCGTCTATTGTCTTGTTAACCTTAATAATAAGTTAAGAAGTGCTATCTTTGTTTAGTTTTTTATATTTTACTTTTTGTGCTGTTACATGTTCACTTAATACTTACTAGTTCTTTGCTCAATGTATTATTATTGCGTTTTTTAAAATGATTTTTTTTTATTAACTTTTAAAAATCATTCTTATGTTGTTGAAATTCCATTTGTCGATGCGTTTTGAAGCTGCAAGACTTTCTGTGATGTTAACTATCATATTATGTAAATGTTATCAACTATAAAATATCTAAATTTAGTAAATGGGGTCTAGAATTTCAACCGTCCATGCGCTCAGTAGCTGCAAGACTTGTTGTTATCTAACTTCCAATTTTATAAATTTGATTTTTATTTCGTTTTTAAAATATCACTTAAACTCTAAACTTCATTGTCAAATAAAAATTTTAAAAATGAAAATGTAAATAGGAGCTAGATTTCTTATTGTCCATGCGCTCTGTAACTGCAAGACGTTCTGTTATCTAGCTCATATATATCATAATTGTAATATATCATAATTGGAGACGAGGAACTAGAATCCCAACCGTCCATGCGCTCTGTAGCTGCAAGACGTGTTGGGATATTTATTTATTGTACAGCGCCCTTGAGGTGATTTTCACAAAAATGGCGCTATATAAATTATCCAAACATTATTATTACAATTGTATGCTTAAACTTACATTCTAACTAAGCTAAAGTGACATATTATATTTTCTGATTTAAAATTGAGGGTCTGTAAACTAAAGAAGTGAGGTTTTAGTTGGGATTTGAACTGACTGGGACTGTCGATGATTCGTAAGTTTGAAGGCAATCGGTTCCAGGCAGAGTGGCCGGCAACAGCAAAAGCGCGATCTCCGAATCTAGTGTTTGGGGAGCGCCGGATTTCGACAAGTTTTCCTCTGCCTGAATCGAATGCTGACCTACTTTAGACTAGACTTTCTTTGACGTGTATTTTCCCTAATGCAAAGGTCCGATAGTTAATTAATTAATTGAAAATACACATTCTATCAAACAATTAAAAAAAAGGAATTTGAACTTTCGATAAAAAATAATTTTAATACGAGTGGAACTGACAGGAAAACCCTAGGTCTTCAAAAGGTTCTTGGATATGTGGAGGTAGTGTTCAAACATTTTTTTACACTCAAAAAATGCTCGAAATATAAATTACCTTCTGTAAAGAACACGTGCGCCGCCTTGTACATGACACGACTACCAGCCGAGAAGTCATTGATGAGTGCGTGAACAGACTTCTCACACGGAGTGATCAGGTAAACTGCTTCCATGGTGTAGAGAGGTTCGCGCTTCTTGTGAATATCTTCCACCACTAGAATACACCAAGAACACCATGATAACATAAAAAAATCTATTATTCTAGGGAAGAAATCTTAAAGTGCTTTGTTTTCTTAGAAATGTCCAAAAAAATCTAATACTTAGATACTGAAGACGTTGCATAAATTCTTAGGGCCTTAATTATAAATCAGGTATAAAGTTAAGCTTGAGAATAGTGGTAGAATAATGATGGTATAGCTAAAAGTATTACTTATAAACCTCGCATAGAGTTAAACTCGGTTTAAATCTGGGATAGCGACCATAGAAACTTATACCTGCAATTATTATTATTATTTTATTTTTTTTTTTCTTTCTGGTGACGCTCATGGGGCTTTTACATTATACATACTATATAATAAGAAAAAGTTACACATTAAACATAATTAACATTTTATCATATATAAAAATTTAAAAAAATAAAATTTTAAATTTAAAAATAAAGTTACATAGTTAACATAATACACTATTAAGACATAATAAAACATACATTATATTATGTTTATAATATAAGTCATAGTAGGATTAAAGATTAGGTAAACTAAACTTTAAAGTGTAGTTATCCAAAATGTTGAAAACTGATAAGGGTTTTATAAACTAAAAATATAAAACATAACACGGGCTAACTTTTAAGCATACATAAATACGATGGAAGATTTATTGACTAGACTCCGTCGCGTCGGTCGCCTGTAGTACTTTGGTCTTGAATATGCTCAATGAGTAACGAAATATATCAACATCGCCATATTCATTACCAAGGCGATGGAGTCTAGCTATAGGTGAATTTACATAGTAGTTGTGCCCGCTGGACACCTCGACAAACACCCACTTATTTCGTGTGCGGCGGGAAGGTATTTTAATATTAACCAGTCGCGTTAAATCAGGGCTGTCCAGCGTGCCATTAACTATTTTATATAGGTTTACTAAATCGGTTAAGATTCTCCTATTCGAGAGAGTAGACAATTTTTAATTATTTGATAGGAAGTTGTAGTCGATTTGGTCAACAGGTATAACGCTGGAATAAGCACGCGATCTAAAGTAATATTTTTTGGTAATCAAAATGGATAGTTTATCAGTTTTTTTTTTTCAATTTTAAACAATTTCGAAGTCATGCAACCTTCTCAATGCGATTCAAGTGATTTTTAATTATTTGTTTAAATAATATCTGAAATTTTGTATGTGTTTTAATTAATTGTGATTAATTAATTAATTAAATGTTATCTAAATTCAATTTCAGGGAGCACTGAACTTCATCACTAGGAGTATTTACTCGGCAAGGAGTCGACCTTTGGTTCCACTTACAGGTGATGCCCTCGGCGGATATGTCGTGCATCTTGCAGCAAGCGGAGACCATTCGCATGGCCAGTTGGTCCACCACGAGGATCCTCCACTCCACGTTTCCAGGCGGAGGGGCAGCCTTGCCCTTCGGCTTGTACTTGATCACCTCATTCATAATCTCTGCAAACGATTACAATATTATTAATATTTAAAGCATTAATTTTATGGTCAGTAAATAATTTAATGTCTCGAAACCGGTAGACACAGAAAAGTTGGAATGTGGTGATATATGATTATTTGATAACATTTAATTACAATACAGCAAAACTTTAACTATCTGGATTAATGAGTGCCAGACATTATTCCGGTATCCAGAAAATTGGATTAACCATTAAATTAAGCCAAGGTTTTGAAAGAAAACGAATTGGGAATTGGAATCACATAAAACTTACTAAAACATTTCAATTTGTTGCAACAGAGAGGGAAAACATTTTGGAGAAGGGATATGAGAGTCTAGGCATTTACAGGGCTTATGACCTGTCATTAGTTGGTTTAAGTGGCCACTTTACACACTGTGTAACATTCACCATTCTGCCTATGTTTGAACATCCACATTTCCTCAACTCTTCAAAGTAAAAGAGCTGAAACCTTTATCACGTGGGTGAGATTCATCCGGCTGAATCAATTCACCTACTAGGCAACGCCTGAAAACAATGAGGAACTTCAGCACTACGGGAAGTTGGATACAAAAAATGTTTTCTTGCGCGGGGTAAAAATTAGAGCATGAAATTGTACTTTAAATTGATTTAAATACATTCATTTTTAAATTTTAATAATTTTCTCATTTTTAGTGACAAAAAAATTGTGTTCTAATATCATCATCACTTCCTTTCCGCATCTAATGGTGCATAGTGCACTGCATTAGTACATCAATTGCACTTTATCTTGAACACTCTTTGTTACATGAAGGTAAGATGATCAGTCTTACGCTTCAGGTACCAGTCCAGAGACTATGAAATATTCTAGTGTGAAAACACCCTTTAAAATAAATATTTCATATCAACCATGTCGAGCAATATTTCGTTTATTAAATATTTATTTACAGAACGCATTTATATTACTAACTTCGTTCCGAAGATTTGGCGGGTTAAAATAATACTTTGCAAAGAACGCTTTATTGTTTAATTTTGTATACCGACTAGAAATTTCAGATGTTATTGTTCAGCTTTGCAATGTGTTCATTTATTTCAAAAGTGTCGTATATCGTGAATTATTGTTTTATGCCCTTTTAAATGTCGTCTACTGAAGTTGAGATATTTATTTTTCTGTGTATACTTTGTACCCTTGTATTTTTTTCTATAATATTTCAAAGAACCGGACATTTGTCCTGTGTTAAGATCCTAGTTTAGTTTATTGTTTCTTGTCCTAGGATGTCACATATAATTTAATTTATTGAGGAAGAGAAATCTCGTAATTGTTTGAAAAGGTCTTAGATATATTTTGTTTGGCACTAAAATATCAGTATTTTTTGTAGAATGTAATCGAAATAGGTTTTGGAAAGCTTGTGAGAGAGGAACAAGCTTTAGTCTTCATCTTGAAGTCTGCAAGTGCGCTTGTAGTTGCTGACGGAAAGTCAGACCGTAGCAGGCGAGGAGTGTACGCATCCTCGAGTGTTACGTGTATTAGGTAAATGTGGTTACCTACGTAATCATTTAAAGGAACTGCAGTTATCTTTTAGGATAGTTGCAATAATTATTATTTCTGTGACATTCAATAGTGAGCCTCTAGAGACAATGACAAAGGTCCTAAGTGACAGGCGAGGCTTGTACGCATCCTCGAGTGTTACGAGTTGCGAGTGTGAGGGTGTGATTGCCCTGTGGTTTTATTTGAGCTGATTTGTTTGTTTAATGACTATGTGCCCGCTCAACTTTTTCAGACTGTTTTCTATTGTAATATATGTGACATTGCGGAATTTAGAAAATAAAAAATATTTTGAAAAAACTGTGTCTTTTTCCTCGTTCGCATGTCACCCGAGATTGGCAAGACCGTCGAAGCGAGGACCCTGCGCCAGCTGGCGTGAACATTCCCAACAGTAGGGTAAGAAATATGTGTTAAAGAACTTATAAATGAAATATATGTATTTAAATTTATTTCAACAGAGAGGGAAAATTTTTGAGAAGGGGATATGGAAGACTAGGCATTTACAGGGCTTATGACCTGTCATTGGCTGGTTTAAGTGGCCACTTTACACACTGTGTAACATTCACCATTCTGTCCATGTTTGAACATCCACATTTCCTCAAATCTTCCATCTGTTGACTTTTGTGAATAATAAATATGAACAACTCCCCAGGGAGGAAATCCAGCCAGTCTGCAAGCATTTGGACATAATCAAACATTGTTGAATTACTACCTGGTAAAAGAAGAAGTATAAAAATTGGAAAATTGTTTTCAGGCGTTGCCTAGTAGGTGATTTGGTTCAGCCGGATGAATCTCACCCACGTGATAAAGGTTTCAGCTCTTTTACTTCACAAAAGTCAACAGATGGAAGATTTGAGGAAATGTGGATGTTCAAACATGGGCAGAATGGTGAATGTTACACAGTGTGTAAAGTGGCCACTTAAATCAGCCAATGACAGGTCATAAGCCCTGTAAATGCCTAGACTTCCATATCCCCTTCTTAAAAATTTTCCCTCTGTTGAAATAAATTTAAATATGAACAACTACCTAGGGAGGAAATCCAGCCAGTCTGCAAGCATTTGGACATAATCAAACATTGTTGAAATATATGTACATTGTTATTATTAGAGCGCACATAAGAATATGTTTATGTGTGCCCTATTTCAAGATTCAAAATAAAATAAATAAAAAATGTTTTCCCTCTCTGATGCAATAAACTTGTATCTCAAATTTTTGCCAGAAAAAATATTTGCACAATGAGGAAAAAATAGAAAGAAAAGTGGCTACAATGAGTTGAACTTTAAATGTCGACAAAAATACATAGCAGGCTTCCAGAAAGATTACAATAATAAAAGACGTCGAATTCTCAATAATGCAAACAAAAACAACGAACACAAATGAAAAACTGTGGTAATCTTGGTGAGATTGGTATATTTGTTAATACAAAGTACAAAGGCTTATAAATAGTCAATTATATTTCGCATATTTTCATATAAAAATGGAACAGAAGGTTATTGATTACGTCCAGTGACGTCATACGACATCATCCCCACCTAACTTCACGAGAATGGAACCTACCTCAAAAATCAATAACTCTAAAATTAAAACAATGATTTCACAATGAAACTATTTCAAGCACAATTCAACAAAAAATAGTGCCATAGATTTATTTTAATACCATGCTGATACATTTTAATATCAGGGTATCGTTCTAGGACGTTATTATTAGAAAATAAATGTATGCATACAATAGAAAGACTCGTACAAATATTACCTAAATGTCATCATGAAAATATGCGTTCTATGGGTGGGGATACATAAATGTTGATAAATTCCTCCGTAATTACAATTAAGGTTATCTATTGAATGACAATGTGTGAAATATGACTCAAAACCGTGTTTACCCCGCTTATTCGAAGTGGGCGACAGTAGGAGTATATTGTGAAATGTCAAAATTATAATCCATGTTTTTAGCCGTTGTGCTGCGAGTTATTCATAAAAAATATAAACCAGGTGTAGAAAAATGTGTATTTAATGTAAAATTGTGCAATTTGTAGCAATTGATGGGTGTTTAAATGATAAATTTAAGATATATATCGCCACTTACTCTGACCCACAAGTGCCTTGAGCGCCATTTTTGTTTTATACTGAATAAATCTCTAGATTATCAATAGATGGCGTACACATCAAATTTCACAAACTTTGAAATCTTTTTACTCAAAATATTAACTTTAAAAAATGTATTTTTGAAATAATAGTGCTTTAGAACTAATTTCCATAGGGTTTGTATTTCCACTGACAAGCGCTCAACGCTCGCTTCTTAACTATCAACTGATTTTAACATCTTGTATTTTTAATTTGAACCTGTTTTACCGACTAAGCCAAGAAATGGATGACGAAAATATTGTCGTTGGGTGTACTAAATACTAATACACTTAGGCAAAAAACTTAAATAATGTTCAATCAATATAAGAGATGATCTTTACTTTTTTATAAATTCAGTATTTTACTACATGTCTACATGAAAATAGTTCAAAATATATTCGCTAGAGCTGGAAACTAGCGCACAAAGGCTCATGCGCGCGCATTTGAAACTGACAAGTTCTGTCAATTTAGTTCAGCGCCGAATCGGGCGTGCGCTTCTCGTGTCTTCCGGTTGAATCGCGTACTTAATGAAGAAAATATTTACGCTCATAAGAATATTTGTGTTTATAAATTAAACTTATTTACATAATTATAAGTTTAATAGGTGTTTTATTCTTTATAAATGTTCTAGTCGCGCGTGCTAGGTACATACATAATATTTATAAAAACGTTTTTCTCCAGAGATGCCTTATCACAGATGAATGAAATCCCGGCATCGCTCATGAAAACGTTTTTAGTTTGTTAAAATGGGTTTATTTATCTTCTTGTGTTGAGTATTTTGCGTGCGATGGCGTCATTTGAACCACGATGACCCACTGCAGTGGCTGAACGAATGAGAGTGTGTCGTGCTTTTTGAATATTAAATACTCGATTGTTGTAAGTTAACTGAAGATGACAAGTGGCCTCGATTATTAAGTGCCATCTTTAAGTTAAGTGAGACAAATAAGTTAATGTTGTGGTTTTTCTAGTGACAATCTTAATGGATACACCTAAGATGATTTACCCCTGCAGGGTTGAGGGCTGGCTGGATATGTCAGGTAAAAAAAAACATTAAATTCATTACAATTTTATTAAACACTGCAATACCCAATATGAATTTGAACTTTATTTCAACAGAGAAAGGAAACATTTTTGAGGGAATACAGAAGTCTAGGCAATTAACGGGCTTATGACTTCTCTTTAGCTGGTTTAAGTGGCCACTTTACACACAGTAATATTCACATCCACACTTCCTAAACTCTTTCATCTGTTGACTTTTGGGAAGTAAACGAGCGGAAACCTTCATCGATGGGAATGAGATTCACCTGGCTGAATAGTTTTACTTACTCGGCAATGACAGGTCATAAGTCCTATTCTCTTCTCAAAAACCCTACCCGGGGAATCTAAATAAATCATGGAACGCCTAAGAATATTTAAAGTGAATTTTAATACAATACTTTTATAATAAATTTTGTGATATAAATAAAATGCCCATATAAGTTCTCGAGATCCTTAAGCATTAATAAATATATAATTTACATATACACGTAGCACAAATATGCTAACCGAAGCTAGACTGGCAGTGCGCAACGGAGTTGCAGTCCCGACAGTATGGAAGTGAAACACTGATCTGGAAGAGGAAGGATGAAAGCTGAGTATACGTGATTGAAAGGCGATATGTTAGACACGTTTGTGGGAAATCGACGTACGACAGGGTTACGTACGATAAAATCAGGAGGGAATGCAAATATGAGACATGTATAAGTAATTAATAAGAGAAAGGATCACCACGTGGTTTCTTCGTGTGGAACAAATGGATGACGAAAGATTTGCAAAACAGATCAATATGGCGAGGATGAATGGTAACGAGGACATGACCCGTATTACCATGGGAAGTTGACATTTGAGGGTATTAGAAGCAAACTTTAAAATCTCCATTGGAAGGAGTAATTTGAGATATTTGCGAAAAACTTGGAAAAAGGAATTGTAAGATTTCTAATTATGCTTCACTAACACAGTGGAGAATGCTAAGTTTGCGGTGTCTTGTAATATGATTGTAATCTGTTTATGCACGATTTAGACAGTGAATTAGACTATTATTTAGGTAGGTACGTATTAACGTAGAGTTTATTTTGGCATCAATAACTAATTTTCCGTTTTTAGTGAAGATTTCAAGGTTTTCTCCTAATGCCCTCATTTATCTTTAATTTTATCTACAAATTAAAATTAAGTTTTCTGAATGAAAAATAGAATATGCATTTTTTTTTCTAAACATGTTCCACTACAGGTTATCGACGAAGATGATTAAAATTTTTGTACAAATTTACACATGTTCGTACATAAACATCGATTTTGTTTTATAGACAGTCGAAGATAACTCAGTTAAATTCTGATTATAATTGCCGACTGTCTATAAAGAGAAACCGATATTTGTGTACGAAAATGAGTATATTTGTACGAACATTCAAAGTGTCTTCGTCGGTAACCTACAATCGAACATGTTTAGATGAAAAAATTGTATGCATATTCTGCTTTTCATACAGAAAACTGAATTTTACTTTGTGGATAAAATTGAAAATATCGAAGATTAAGGTATTTAAAATTTTAATACATTTTCGTAAATAATTGAAGATTACTTTCCGTTATAATACGATTTTTTTTGTAAGTGTCGCGTGTTACCAAAATTATATTTTTATAACCAAAAAATAAAACCATTCATAATAACTAAAATAATAATAGGTTAGGGTCCCGTCGCTAGGTCGAGAACTCACGTATCAGAGGTCCGAGGATTGAACCCCGTTCTACCATTTGGTTCTATTTTCTAGTAGTGAGTTACTTGCAACTAATTAAAACTGTCCCCTAAATCGAAATATGTGTGTCAACACACCTAAATAATCACTTAGATTTCAATTTCCGGAACATTTCTAAAATGTTTTTTATGACTGTTAAAATTATAAAATTAATATGGCACCATATTTTCTCCTTTTTTGCCCTTCTGATTAATTTGTCATAATCAATATCCTTTACCACATTTCAAACATCTTTCATAACTTGATCGAGTCTCGTAATGAGATTCCTATAAGAAACTTACGGGAGTACTGAACTGATTCATTCTTTTTTTTTATCCACATGCGTCAATAGAATCGTATACTTCCGCATTTCGAAACAATCTCTCCCAAATACTTGTACATTGATACAAACATTAGGATTTAAGCTTTAACATTATTTTGACAACTTCGCAAAAATCTTCCATTTATTTATTACTTACGTTATAAAAAAATCCATATAGGTACTCAAATAAAATAAAACTCTTAGTTTATTTTATTCTGAAGGCAAAAATTATATTTTTTTATGCTATCAACGCCAATGTTATTTTTATGCTATCAATGCCAATGCGATAATGTATTCCTACAACATGCAATATAATTCATTCATTAAATTAATTAAGAATTTAGAGTAGGTACCGATAAGAACAAGACGTGGGAATTTAAGAGAAGTAATTCGAGCAGCACTTTGAATATAATATTGCTTCGCTTTATTCAAATAATGTTTTAAGTAACGTTTTCAATGTTTTTTTAGCTTTGAATTTAAAAAATAAGTTCGCAATTATTTTTACGATTCACGTTCACGATTATTTTTACAATAACGATTTACGTCCCTAAATATAATTTATAATAACATAATTTTTATTCTGCTTTTATACATACTCGTTAAAGTGTTTTTATATTATGTAAAATTATGTATAAAATGTTTAATAAATATTTTTGAAAAAATAACCATTAAAATTGGTGTTTAAAAAATGATAAAGAGTCATTTAGAATGTTCACTTTCGCAACTATATATAAATTGCATAATGAAGACATATGGCATTTTATGTTTTTATCAATTCTATTTTTTAAATTCAATGAAGTGTGTGTTCAACAGACGCATAGCTATGTGCGTTGTGTTAGTTAAATGAAAATTCTTCGAAGTATAACGTATTCAAATGCCAAGAATGAAATCCGCATAAAACTATCCGCTATAGTGAATGGCAGTGCCTAAATTAATCAAATAAATATCTACTTTACGATGGAATTCTATCACGTGGCTTGATACATTATGGTTTTGGATTATAGTGCTATTTCACAGACAGGTTCAGTTTCGCACGGACACATCATTGGCATTATATAAATAATAAATACATTTCATGAACTTTATTTATACACATTGTTTATAAAATAAAGATGATCACTATCATTTATCTTATGCAAAATAAGTTTATCTATTTATTTTTATAATATACAACTCAGGTATATGAAAACATAAAACTTTATTCCATTTTTCTCGTAAATTTTAATCTAAAATACTAATTCAGCTCTGTTAACATTATTATTTGAAAATACTTCTTTTTCAGACATTTAGCGAGTAGGTACTTTTTTGTGATGCAATAACGAAACCACGTAGGTACTTATCTATGTAAATACCAGTTAGAATATATATTTTTTTAAATATGTTGTCGTTGAAATTAGTCTCCGGAGCCTTCGGCGATGGTAATTTTTCCTAGTGTTTACAGGCAAAAATACTCAAATGCAGTCAGCAATCTATGTACATTCTCATTTCTTTGCCACATAGCCACAAAACTTATTCACTAAATCTAGATTTACATTATGTTTTCGCGTGTATAAAATGAGGTATATTGTTGGCTGTCCTTTGCAGAAATTAATTCATTAATTCTGGCTCTTAAATTCTTCAATCAACTTTCGATAGTCATAAAGAACTCCACACGTGCAGACGTATTTCAGAAAAATATTAGTATTATATTAAGCCGCTGTACAACGATAGGGACGAGGTAGCCGATTTTTTCGGCATATTTGGACATATCTTTAAATGGAAAGTTTAATACCATTCAAGTTTCTAAAAAAACGCTATTTTTATTTCAACCATTCATACTAATTTATTCATGGAAACATCACAAAGGTCCAAAACGTTTTATTGAATATTTAAATATACACATAAAATAAATGAAACATTTTCAAATTCTATACAATCCACTAACATGTACATTAGAGTGGGCCGATAATGTATGAAGTTTTTTATTTTTTTAGACACCAAAGTGAAAGGGGTCTAAAAAGTTGCATTTTGAATCACATTGAACATAAAAATTTAAAAAAATATATTTCATACTTCTTTTGGCCCTCAACCAAGGTTTGAAGTTTATCAGTGTCTGAACATTTTGTAATTTATCTATATTGATAAAATTATTTTTTGTTAGTAAAGATATAACTTAATCTCATTACAAATTCGAACACGTTTTACAACTACCGAAATGCAAAAAGTTTACACTCAGTGGAACTGATTCCGTTGAGCGCCTGGCTAATATTGACGAAAACAATGGCTCATTAAAACAATGCTACCCATTTATCACAAAACAAAGTGCAACTCACGCCCTTAGATGCTTATTTAATAAGGTTTTATGCACACTTTAAAATTTAATTGTACTGATTTTCTTACCTAAATACGAAATGAAAGCCGGTTCAGCGCAAAAAATCGACTTTTTCAAAAACTTCAAGCTCTGTTTGAGGGCCAAAAGTAGTATCGAATTTTTTTTGTTGATTTTTTTTGCATTCCAAGTAATCCAAAAGGCAACTTTTTAGACCTCTTTCATTTCAAAATTCGGAAAAAAATAGTATCAGCCCACCTTAATGTACATCTATGATTTTATTTCATCAAAAGACATTA
The DNA here is from genome assembly GCF_059751315.1 of Micrasema longulum. Classification (NCBI taxonomy): domain Eukaryota; kingdom Metazoa; phylum Arthropoda; class Insecta; order Trichoptera; family Brachycentridae; genus Micrasema; species Micrasema longulum. The sequence continues at coordinate 719,982 of NW_028277241.1, forward strand.
GTAAAATACAAAAGTATTCAGTTCAACCCGTAAAATACTGTGGTCAATAATTCCTTTGCGTGCGGTGATGAAACATCGTGTTACCACAAGCAAACGACGGAATATTCTAAAGTTCAGGCATTGAAAAAAAACTTGGGGACATACTGTTTAATAATTCTTTTTCTACTATAATTCAACATATGACTTAGCCCCGTTATAGAAAAAAAAACACCGCTCATTTTACATGCGTGCGTCCCCCATCACTCTCAATAACCGACTGAATCTGTTTCACACAAACACTGAAACACTGGCCACAGAACAGCGTTTCTGTCTTTCTTGTTATGAGTTATATCTCCGTACTCTCTCTTAAACAGATTTATTGATGTATTGGCGGACATTCATTCTTCGCGTAGCAAGGACAAATATATATATTTTAAAAATCCTTTTGAAGATCATTAAAATTACAACTTCAGTATTATTAATAATTATTAATCATATTAGCAACAGATCCGATAGTGTACTGTCAGTTCGAGAATGCAGAACTAAGTTCGCACAGAGGCACTCCTTACATGTTGGTCCTAGATCCTAAAATCTTCTAACTAAGGAATTACAAAACATTAAATCACTAGTACAGTTTAAAGCAGATTTGAGGCATTGGATTAGCATAGAAGGAACAGATACTCTTTAAAAAAAAATTAAAAAATGCATACTGCAAATAAATCATGTTTTTGTAATATCAGCATATGTTAATTGTTTGTTTTTCTTTTATTTTTCTTTTCTTTTCTTTTCTTTTCTTTTCTTTTCTTTTCTTTTCTTTTCTTTTCTTTTCTTTTCTTTTCTTTTCTTTTCTTTTCTTTTCTTTTCTTTTCTTTTCTTTTCTTTTCTTTTCTTTTCTTTTCTTTTCTTTTCTTTTCTTTTCTTTTCTTTTCTTTTCTTTTCTTTTCTTTTCTTTTCTTTTCTTTTCTTTTCTTTTCTTTTCTTTTCTTTTCTTTTCTTTTCTTTTCTTTTCTTTTCTTTTCTTTTCTTTTCTTTTCTTTTCTTTTCGTGATTATAATCGTGTCATACCATATTTATATGCTATAAACTTATCAATAATTAAAAAAGAATGGCCCACGCTCAGACGCTGAAGTCTATGTGGGCATTTTTTCCAATTTATGTTGTAGCTTAATTTTAAGATGTATTTTTCCAAAGTGTATTTTTATAATTAAAATTCTATGTAAACATATGTATGAAAAAAATAAAAATAAAAATAATAATAAAAAAAAGAAAAAGAGAGAGATATATCAAGTATTGCATCGTATGTAGACCAGTGTGACACTCCTGAAAATCGTTGGTTTGTGATATTTGAGGTTTTTAAAACGAGGTTTACAATTTTATCATAAAGCGCACGAAACCCGCACATTTGCGCCGAATATCCGGCGCTCAGGCCAGAAGAACCTTGCTGGAAAGTTAAAAATTCAGTATCCGGCCAAATCGCTATCCATTTCAACTCTTATTTTTACCCACTTTTTTCATACTGGTCACTGGTGTAATAATTTATATTGTATCCTTTTTTGACGAAAAATAAATATTAATAAAAAAAATAAAAACATGTTTTACAGTTGTATTTTTCCCCGGTCCAATTTTAAAATTAGCAAAATATTTTTAACTCCGTTTATTTATCAATTATCTCTTTCTCACTAATCCAACCACAAACAGGTCCAACGTATCCAAAACAAATACTCTTTTCTGCTTATCTTCAGATACAAAATACACTTTGCAAAATAAATATTGATATAACGTGCTCATTCAATTCTTTCCAATAAGTAGTAAAGATATGAAATATCACACTGCTACGTACAGATTTCTCATGTCATCGCCAGAAAATTATGATGGACATTCTATACCAAAATATAGCTCTAATGCCATTAGGTAAGAAGTGTCAGTAGGAACTTATAAGTATTTCATTTTAATTTTAAAGGACGAAAGTAGCCTGAATACTGTCATGTTATTAGGCGGATGTGTAGTAAAACTATGTACGATAAGTGCACAAATGTCGCATCATTTAAGACAATATTTAGTAGACAAGGACTGGATTCAACTCCCTGGGGAGCTGTTAACATTGACATACTACAACTGTTAACGAAAAGACGGACTGTAAATGAAAAAATAATTTTATTTAGTTTTGTGGTAGGGAAATATTTGAAGAAAGGATGGATACCTACCTTTAATATGATGTTGATGTTCTTCAATTTTGGGCAATGTATGAACAATGTTTTCAACGACGCGCGAATTTTTTGTGAAGGGAAAAATGTTATTTTGTTTTTGTTCTAAATCCGAATCTTCTAATTTTGAATTTCTTTTATCTTGATGTTAGGTAGGTACCACAAGGATGGGTCAAGGGAAGGATGGGAAAGAAAGGTAATCGGCCAGGAATAGTGTCGATAAATGCTTTTATTTACTAAACAACAACAGAGATGAAGAACATTTTAGAGAAGGTAATACAGAAGTCTAGGCATCTACAGGGCTTATGATCTGTCAGTGGCTGGTTTAAGCGGCCACTTTACACACTGATTCATTCACCATTCTGCTTATATTTGAACATCTATATTCCTTCAATTATTTCATCTGTTGATGTTTATGAGGCTTGTTCTACATACTAGGCAACCTAAAAAAATTTTTTTTTTTAATTTCTATACTTCTTCATGGACTAGCTGGATTTATCAACAATATTTTGAGTTTGTAATTTAAAAAAAAAATCTACTCAACTTCGTCATTATTTAATAATGAGCTATACAGCTTTAATAATCATGATGTATTTGTTGTTTGCTTATCTTCATATATTAAGTTAAGAAAAACCTCGCCTTCGGGGTTCCAGTCGGAGTAGATACGTTACTTATATAATTAATAATCTGATCGTGTAAAACCATAAATAATTGAGATAATCTAGCGGCAAAGCGTCTTATCTATGACTTTCTCCGTCCGCCATTTTGACGGATATGCCAGCTACAGGTAGGTAGGCACTTCCTCCGACTCCATTACTTCGAAGAAAACGTTATTTACTATCCCTTTACCCGCGTATCGTGTCACTTTCCGGCTTCCGGTCATCAAAACTTCCATTTTGTTTTTTCTTTTCCTAAAATACATGCGCAGCATGTGTCCAAGCCAGGTCCACCGCCGCATTTTCAAGACGCTCGTTATAGGAGGCTGCTGCGTCCGTTCTCGCACTTCAATTTTAGTTATAAAATCGAACCACCTTATACCTAATATTCTTCTCGAGCACTTACTCTCAAAACTCAGAAGTTTGGTGTTTTGAGCTTTGGTAAGGTGCCAATATTCGCACGCATATAGGAGTACTGGCATTATACAAGAGTTGAACAATCGGCATTTCGTTTTGATCGAGTATAGACTAGAGTTCCAGACAACACGCATCATGTTAAAAGTTGCTCCAGCAATGAGGAAGTTCAGTGGTTTTTTTATTTGTTAATAGACTGTTAAACTAAGTAAAAATGTATTTTTTTAAATTTTTATATATCGTATTATCGGCGCTACGATTTTTCAAAGTTTTGTATTTCCGAAATAACTCCGCGTGTAACGTCAGAGGTTCATTTCCGCTTATTCTCATTCAGTTCTTCCCATTGGTCCAGAAGCGACAAGCAGACCGGAAATCTTCCATAGCTCTCAGATCATAGGTTGATTCACATGAACCAGTGACGTCATTTAAAGTAGTGCGTTTTTATCAAAATATTTTTTATTATTTTTTCTGTACATTTTCAAGAAACTTTGCCGTGCAATTTAATGCTCTAATTTTTACCCCGCGTAAGGAAAAAAAATGTATCCAATTTCCCGTAGGGCTGAAGTTCCTCATTCCTAGGCGGGTGGCGAGCTCTTTGTGCATGCTTTCATTCTCAATTATGTAAACTCCCAAGTATTTAAAGCTGTCAATTTTCTTAATCCTCTGTCCATTATTAAAGAGAGGCTGATCAGGGTCAGGACAGGATTTATTTTAATAATCTGAGTCTTTCTGGGAGAAATAAAAATATAATATTACTTACCAAAACGGGAATATTTTAAAAAGAAAATTCGAGTTAAACGCGTTAAATTTAATTAAAGATTTATTATGGGGAGTTTTTGCTTAATGGCTTATTTCTAATCTTTTTAAATTGTCTAAACGGATGATTTTTCTTATCATCCTTATCTTAACATTTCGATAAGATTTTACCTATGTCGTGCCGGGAATTTATAAGTTAAATTGTTTGAATTGCCTAAATTTCTATATTGGAAAAACTTCACGTAAATTTAAAATTGTCTTTTTTGTCTTGTAAAATGTAAAACTGTCGGCCTCGTGATGTGATGGCCAGCGCGTTTGCCTACCATGCAAGAGGTCTCGGGTTCGATTCCCGACATGGTTGATATGAAATATTTATTTAAAAGGGTGTGACTGGTACCTGATGTATAAGACTGATCATCTTACCTTCATGTAACAAAAATTATCAATTAACGCTGCGATTGGTGTGCCAATGCAGTGCCCTATGCACCATTAGGTGCGGAAATGGAATGATGATGATGAAATTTAAAATTAGAATCGAAGAACATATAAGATGTCTAAACTCTCAACAATAATCATCGGAAACATTCTACGATCCCTCGTACATGTGAAACATTTAACAAAAAATTTAATAGTCTTGATATATTTAACACTCCATACAATATGTACAGAAGAGAATTAATAGGCTTGATTCATGCTCTTCATTCATAATTCGTTTAATCATTAAATCAAATGCAATTTTCCACTCTCACTTTCCTTCAATCATCCTTTACCACTCCTTATCAATTTCCTTCTTTTCCTTTCCACTATCTCCTTGTTTTGTCCATATTTATCTTATTTTAATATATAGTATATTTACTATTTATTAACCTGCAGACAAGCTTCGGCTTTGCGGGAACAAAAATACAATTATGTATGTTATTTATTTGTTAAAATAAATAAAACTTTAAAAAAAAAATTAAAAAATTAACATTTACATAAAGCTAGGGTTTCCTAGGACAGCGGTGCCCGTATCTTAACGGCCGTAGTGAACGGTGATGCGGTGGACAGCCGTCGTAGTGGTGACTAGAGAGTGGTTTTATTTTTTAACGGTGTTATCAACACCATTTTTATAGGAAACCACTCTCTAGTCACCGTTACGACGGCTGTCAACCGCATAAATGTTCACTACGGCCGTTAAAATACGGGCACCGCTGTCCTAGGAAACCCGAGCTTAACTGTCGATTTTCATTTCACGGCGCATCTTCCGAGTACCGTGTACCGTGTACCGTGTACCGTGTACTCGTGCAGAGGTATAAAGCTCCGTCAGCGGCGGTCAGTCGGTCAAACAAAGTGCCTCGGGCACCGAAAGCGGTCGACACTAAACTTCTCCGGATCGTTGTATTTCTAACAATAATCATCAAAGAATTATAATATACCAGAACGTAGAACCAAGTTTGTATACATCGTACTGTGTCCAAAGGTCCCCCCTCTACCCGAAATCCCGCCTGCGCGCATGCGTGAAGTGGCCTCGCAGCGTTGCCAGACCGTGAACAATATACACAAATATAAAATAATTTTGTGTTGTGTTATATTTTATGACAAAAAATACTGAATGGCCTATGAAAAAAACAGATACTTTGATTAGGCAAACTATAATTTTAAAAAAATTAAATTAAATAATTATTTAGTAATTAGGTGGACAGGCGGCGTGGCGCAGTTGGTTAGACGGCCGACTGTGAAACTGACGTCACGGGTTCGATTTTCGCCAGTTGCAAGAAAAAAATCCATGAAAGATTTATTTCTCAATTGGCCTGAGTGTTGTGGTGAATTTTTCATTACCTCCTTTAAAAAATACATTCCTTTAAAAAATAAGAAATAAGTTAATTAATACCGCTTAACATTGCACTAAGGCTTATTAATAGAAATCCGAGTAAAAAATTCGACTATCCTGGCAATACTAACAAAGTGTCCACGTAATTTTATTGAACAATTTGACAGATAGTAAAATAATTTAATTCTTAAATAATATTACTTGTGAATCCGCTTCTTACACATGAAATGTGATCTTACCGTATTCACTTTTAATCCCGGCAGTATTTTGACACTTGCAAACGACACAACACGGCATATTTAAATTTAAATCGGCAGTTGCGTACTGAGCGATGTCTACAGAGTACCTAATGGGCCTGCCACGCACTCGACGAGTGGCATGGGAAGTAGCGAGAAAAGGAGGCAGAGACGCAGTGTGGCAACATTACTCGTCATGCCGCACGTCATGCTCCTCGTCGTGCCCACCGCTCCCTATTTTGTCGGTTTTTGAGCGCGTGTCAAAAGACCGGCAATATGAGCGCGAGTGGCCGGCCACATAATCGCGTACATAAGTACACAAGTACACCCCTCTGTTTTTTTCCTTTATTAGGGCCTTCTACCAAAACTTGATAATATTGGCCAAAAACAAGTTACGTTTATAAACATAAGAACAACATAAACAGAAATGTATTTATTAAATTTATTAACAAGTAATTCAAATAGATCAAGTCAAAGAAGGAATCGTGTGTTAGAAATACCACATTGTAAAACGAGGCTCGCACAGAGACATGCATATTTTATAGGCCCAAAAATTTTTAATTCTTTTTTTACTGATAATATTTCATTGATTTAAAACTTTCAAATTTTCCTTCTTTTAAAAAACATGCACTATCCTGGATTGAATCTAAAGATATGAACTCTTTTTTTCTATGATTTATTTTGTTGCCCTTTAATAATAATTAATATTTTTGTGTTTTTTTAAAATATTTTTTATTTCCTTTTTTAATTACTATAAAAAAAATACCATATTGTAACGGTCCATTGTTTATTATACGAGCAAAAATTCATTAACATTTTCTTGTATACCCACGAACAGGCCATGCCTTTGTGGGATTTTTTGTTTACTATTTTTCTATTAATATGTATTGCGTTGATATGTAGTTATGCTTCATTTTTTTAATACTCTGTTTTATTATTATGTTTATTGTAAGAAAACAAAAAAATTGAAATAAAAAATGACAAAAATAAATAAAAGTAATAACAATATAGATACAAACAATAGACAGCAAAAATATGAGTACAAAAATAACATCAAAACATTAATTGTAATTATAAACACATAACCAAACCAACAAAAATTTCAACATAAATTGAAATAGGCACTAACAGAAAAACCCACCAAACCATGATAAGAAAAGAGAAACTTACAGTAAAATATTAGAAGGAAGATAGAACTTAATAACTAGAAAAATTACAACAAAATAATCAAAATAGGTGAGAAGACCGGAGTTTGACGTTTGCAAAAAGAATGCCATATTTGAAAAAATATTTATTTTTATGATTTGGAATACAAGCATAAACAAGTACCTAGGCACCTTCTTAAATTAGATATTGAATATTCACAATTTTTAATTTTGGATTTTAATCTCAAACAAGTACGTAGATGAAAAGTATTTTTCCAAGATCGTCGGGTCCGCTAGTACTAAATTTAATTTAATAAAAACGATACTGTATGTTAATATGGAATTTCAATGTACATATATATACCTACATATACGTAAGAACTATATCGACCAAATCTACGCTACTTTTATATTATGAAACATTGGATCAAGTAGGTGACTAACTAAAAAGTATATACGTTCGTTCAACCACGTTACAATCTATATAAAATGTGTAATGAGGTAAGTTCATACTAGTGACCAATCAAAATTATGAAAGTAATAAAAATTACATCACAAAAGATTTAAAGAGACTAGAAAAACAGTTAATGATAGGACTGTGTACTTTTTCGTGGTTTTTATAATACGTTTTTGTTTTATATTACCAAATCGCTTATGCTGTTATTATTTTACGACAAATCGTCTCACTGCGATTCTTTTGTTTGTTTTAGAATAGTCATTGTACGAGTATCAAGAAGAAAAAAACATGAGTTTAATTGTTAATATATAATGTACATATGTAATATTTATAATATATTTTTTTTATATTAAACTCTGTAGGAGTTTTTGGTAAAATCTCATAAGGGCGGGCATATTTTTTTATTTTATAAATTTATTAGCGGAACCCACAGACGTTGTCCTGCCCGACCGTTGGCTTGCCTGCTATTACCTTGGAAAAATACTTTTCATTGATAACCAGGTACCTAGGTACTTGTCTATGGTTGGATTCCAAAACATAAAATAATTAGTTTTCCAATATATAATTATTTTTGCAAATGTCAAACTCGGCCCTTCTCACCAACAGGGGTGCACTTTATTCATGAATTCGATTTGCAAAAATGTATTGAATTTTTATTAATATTATTTTAGTTTTACCAAAAATCCAATAAAAAGAAAGAAATGATAAGGAACTTAAGGAATGATTCTGATTGAGATCCATAAAAAGCGAATGTCGTTTTAAAAAATGAAATAAAAAACATCTTTCTATTTTTTTGCATATGCATTCTCGTCGAATGCAACCCTGGTAGGTCGATGGAAAAAACTTTATGCTTCCGACTTTTTTTTACAGAAAAAAATAATATCTACAAACCCGCGCAGTGCAAAGATCTACATTTCGCTGAAAACAGCACGTAAATCTCTTAAGCGGTTTAGGAGGAGTACAGTGACATCACGCGTACAGAAGAATTATATATATAAAGATTGCAAAAACAAGTATACATATTGAATTCCAGGGAATCTACAAAAATCTAGTGAATTAGATGATTAAAGCAGAGCGTCCTCTTGTTAGGATAGTCTCCATCTAACATTACTCAGCCTGTTCTAAGATAGAGATTTTTTATGTTTTAATATATAGGTAGTTCTTTACTAATACAGCAATAACAAAAAAACTACTTAATTATGAATGCATAGCTAACTAAATATAAGAATTTAATAATCATAATTATATACCCATTAAGTATATGTTTGGGCTAAGAATACATAATGTTACTTAAACATAAATAACATATTAATAAATACAATCAAAATACAAACATAAAGAAATGTAATACGTGAGAATATAAATAATATGTGTACCAATTATATAAAGTACCTAATTCGTTTTTACGTAAGAGTATATTTTTCATGAATGGATTTTTTTGGTTGGTGTAAACAAACTTTTTGGGATTCATATTGGATGTAAATCCCAAGGTATTTTTATGACGCTTTAATTATTAGTTTTTTTACTCAAAATTTTCCATTACAATTAAATATATAACATAGATAATTTTACATTAAAAAAATATATCAAAATTACAGGTTTGCATTTTTTAGGGAAGTAACACTGTTTAAAACATTTTTGCGTAATTTTTATTACAACGCACGCCGTTCTGTGACATTTTTATTTGTTTTTCCATACATACAGGTTGTTCTTTTACCCTGTAACATCCGAAACCACGATGATCAGTATGAGCAAGAAGACATATTGGCACATCAAAATACATTTTTAGAACGACTAAAATCTTAAAAAATAAAATATTTTAAAAAAGCAAATGGTTGCTTACTTCTGCAGGGGTGAAACGAGGAGGGGAAGGGGGGAGCCTGATACTGCGCCGCGCTCCCCTCACTTCTTCCCTGCAGAAGTTAGCAACCGTTTGTTTTTTTTAATATTTCATTTTTAAAAAAAATATTTGTTCTAAATATTTTTTAAATATGCTTATATGTCTTCTTGCCCATACTGATCATCGTGGTTTCGGATGTGATAGGGTTTAAAAAACATCCTGTATATACCACTTTCGGACAAAGGGATTTTGAGTTTTATTCTATTAAAATCTATAACCTACTTCCACCATCTATTAAAACAATTAGTAACGAGAAAATGGTTAAAAAGGCTATAAAAAAATGGATGGTCGAGCTAGGTAGAAGTTAAAAGGATTGTCTCATTCGCCCAAACCAATATTGAAGCAACTTCTCCACAAGTGTATAGCTTATGTTGGGTTTTTGTTATTTTCATTGTGCGTTTCATAATATAGATATACATAAATTAATTATAAACATAAATACGTAGTGTTTAAAACTGTCTGAATATTTTGTTCATTATCTCTGTTTATTTTACTAATAAAGGTCACTAAATGTCAATAAAATGCACCCTTTTAGACAGCTGGTAAACCACGTGAAAACACGAGACCATGACACAACGCATGGTTATATAATCACGTGTTTACACGGCTCCGGGATACAAAGCACAGAAAAAGGAGTGAGGCCCAGTATATGTGCAAACATTGCAATGCGCAATGTGGCTCTCCACAAAGGCCAATGTTGGCAAAACTATCATACAAAAATGACTTATTTGATTATTTTAAATAAATATGCGAAGTTTCAATTGATTTAACCTAGTATATTTATAATTATGACACTTTTAAGAAACCCTTCACAAAGCATGAAATTTCACAAAAATGGGCCGGGCACAGGGTAAATTCTATGTGTATTCGGCCGGTGATCAAAGTATTAAGTTAGTCTTCTTTGTTTATTCTCAAAGTATATTGTTAAGTGTCCTCGGCACGGGTAACCCCAGTGAGATCGCATTATTTTTATTATTAATTATAGTTTGTAAGAGATAAATATGAATGAATAAATAAAATAAATATATATATAAAATATTTCGATTTTTAGTTTTCTTTACCAAAAATTTTCCAATAATTACATCTCACATTATTCTACTTGTCTAAACCAAAATACTTGTTTATTTTGAAAGGTATCTTAACGTGAATAGGTTTACAAGTATGTATTCCAAATATGTGATTAAATATTCAAAGATTTCACTTTTTGCATCGAGTGATTGTACGTTGATGAAATTCTAAGATATACTTCCTTGAGTAAAAACTGGTTTGTCTTTAAAATATGGAGATGAGCGAATGACACACCAGAGAGTGGTTATTGATACGATAAATGCAAGATTTATTGTTTGAAAAAATATGTATTTGTTCATGTGAACATTAATATAGTATTATTCTGACCTTGAACCGTCTGATTTTCCATACAAATATTACCTACGTATTGTTCGTAAACTTGAAGCTCCTTTTGTCAGATTTCTCATATAAATTATTGAGGATACAGCTTCTAATGATTAATGTATCTTTGAATACAGTTCTGTGCGTGAAAATGAGTGGAGATAAGTCCGTCTCCTTGTTTACTGATAAACATAATGATTTTTTCAAATGTTTACCATGAGGAATGTTCCGCTAAAGTTTCGCGGTCTGGCCCTGAAACATCCTGTACAATAGGGTATTATCACTCGGGAGGAATATCAGATTTAACCTACTCTACGAATAAAAGATTTTTAAAGATTCTCCTAGTGTTTATATAAGCTCTTAAAATGAATATTTTCATTCATTATTTTCGTTTGGAAAATAAGGTCCATCGAAAACGATTCTTTCGTAAGTTGGTTATAAATTTCGTCACAGAACTTCACGAGTAATGCATTCATTTTAATGTTGGTAATGCCACAGGCCTCAGATAGAAAAATAAGGAGAGTTGTCTATGCATATTATCTTAAGCCCCCCCCCCTTACCCACTCCACTCTCCAGTTCCAGACGTTGACAGATGAAAGTGAAAACGGATTTCATATCGAATTAATTTGATTATTTTATGTTTTTCAACCTTTTCTAAATTAATTCAATTTATTATGACGGACAGTGGCTTTGTACAAGGACAATCTGACAATTTACCGCATATTGATGTGTTTATGATGACTAATTACTTTACAAGTAACGCGAGTTTTATAAGCGCCGAAATTCGAGGTGTTAAAGCTTTCAGGTAAGAAATTAATACTATAATTTATCATATAATTATATATATAGTGTTGTATAGTATGGTTTGTTGTTAAAAATTGCTTTTATATTACTTTATAAACATTCTTTCGAATTCAGCTTTGTCGACTGAATACATAACCTCAATGTGTGAATATTGTTATTTTGGTCATCCAACAATCTGTTTTTTTTTTGTTTTGTAGAACTGTTTGGAATTTTTTAATGATTTTTAAGATTCTTTTCGGTTTTACGAAGTAAACTGACCTACTTTCGTATAAAAATTTCCCTGGAAGGGTAGCCGGAAGTCGTTTTTCTCTACTCGAGGTGAACGCGATATGGATGTCAAATAATATTTTATAATCTCTGGGTTCTTTTAAAAATACTAAAATTGATTACTTAAATTTACAGTTAGTAGTAACATGTTTGTTAAAATTTTAGATCGACAAGAGAAAACTACGGTGACAATTCGATAGGATATGTCCAAGTAAAACATACTGGCGACATTTGTACCGTAAAGGCTCGTGTAACTCCGGAACACAAAGTACGAGCCAAAGCCTATGCAGTCACATTAATATGTAATGAAGTGCAAGAAACAATTGAATCATGCCAGTGTCATGATTGTCCAGCTTCTCAAGGTATTATATTACAAAATGAAACACTCCTATATCTTGACTGTCAAACTAAGACTCGACGTATATATTTGCCAACGCATATTGTATTAGTCAAGGCCAAAAAAAGGTTAATTTCCTATTTATTAACACAGGTCGCGGGTAATTCATATTATATTTAGGAAAGTCCATGAAGAGAAGAATGCACACAGATAATATTTTTCATTATTTTCTGTTGTAAAATTTATTCTCAACATTTTTTATTAATAAAAAAGAAATATTGGCGTTTTTATAATTTACCCAAATATTTAAATTTTGATGGCCATTTTCAACGAGTTGTAAATAACTCACTATTAGAAAATGGAAACCATGATGGAGTAGAGTGGGGCTCGAACCTCGGACCTCTGATCCGTGAGTCTGCAACACTAGCCACGGGACCACAACCCGATTCATTGGATTTGAACATGGATTTTAATAATTGTACTCGACGCCAGTTTTTCAACCCAGTATCTAAATTATTATTTTTATTAACTAAAAATCATTGTAAAATTTATATTTGAAACATAAAGTTTGTGATTTTTCATGTTAAATAATGTAGTTATATTGTTTTAAGTTCGTTGTGTTAATTTTGTTTATTTTTAATTTACAGGAGGATGCAAACATGCTTTAGCATTTGTGGCGTGGCTCAACAGGCGTTCTGAGGAACCCTCGAGGACGTCAACTGAGTGTTATTGGAGAAAATCCAAGATGGCTGCGATTGGAACCTCAAAAAAGTTCATTAAAGCCAAAGAAATAGGAAAGGACCCGCATCCCAATTTTGCTATCCATGCGTTAGATAACAATTTCTTTGCCGAATTTATAAATAAAACAATTCGGCTGGGAGTATTTAACAGCCAGTTAACTAAATACTACAGCCCAGCCACTGAAATTGAAAAACATTGTATTAATTACCTTGTGTATGAATTTATTAAAACAAGAGATATTTGGTCTGCAGATGATATTATAAACTACTGCCGGTTAAATATGAATGAAAAATCATGTAAAATGGCAGCCAATGCCACCCTGCACCAAGCCGACTGTGCTTTATGGTATAGCCTACGATTTGGCAGGATAACTGCATCCAAACTCTATGAGGTTGCAAATTGCGGTACAGTAGATGGGACACTTATCGAAACTATTCTTGGTGGTAGAATAATTGAAACTGTAGCAACGAAGCGTGGTCAACTTCTCGAAGCGGAAGTTTTAGAAATTTTACAAAAGGACTTGAAAATAAAATTTAATAAATGTGGCCTCCTGCTTTCCAAGGAACTTCCCATATTTGGAGCCTCTCCGGATGCGATAGCTGATCATTTTGTAGTGGAAGTTAAATGCCCTTCAACAGAGTTATCTGCAAAACGATATTTTGTTCATGGGAAGGAACCCAATGCAAGATGTATGATGCAGATGCAACTGCAAATGCATTTGGCAAATAAAAAAAAAGCACTTTTCTGTGTGGCTGCGCATGATTTCGAATTGACAAAAAACATAACAAAATTGTATGTAGATTATAATGAAACACTCTGCAAAAGTTTTATAGATAGAGCTCAAAAGTTTTGGTGTCTAGCTATATTTAAAAAATTATTATTATAAACTTATTTATGAATAAAAACTTTTTTTATGAATACAACTTAAACATTTCTCCTTAAGTAAAATTATATTATTTTAACAAGTGACTAACATAATATGGTGTACAATGGATAACGAAAGTTTCTACTTTATTATTGTATGAAAGAACATTTTTCGTTGTAAGCATTTCCTTTTTTTTTTTAAATTTGTTAAAATCAACCTTTCTTTGTTTTTTTTATTTACTGCTTCATCCATTATACAAGTAATCACATCAACAGATTCATTTCCTTGAAATTTATACTTCTTCAATTTTAAATTTCCCACTTGTAAGTCATGATGAAAGTACATAAGACAGGCAACATTAAGGTATGAATGTAAATAAAATGTGCATATATTTAGTACGCAGGTTTTATTTTATGAGTTACATTATAGTTACAGTAAAAAATTAATCAAATAAAAAAACATTTAGCCATGAGAGCATAAATCCCATATTTTTTCATAAATACAATATTGAAAATGAAAATAAAAGCACTTTGTTTATAACCGCTTAATATTTATTTTATTACTGATCAGTTTCAAAGCCACACAAGCCTCCTTATAAGGGTTTAATTTAGTAAACCTTGATAAGAAAGCTTGTGTAGCTTTGAAACCAGTTCGTAGTAAAATAAATATTAGTGGTTAGAAACAAATTATAAGAATGAATAAAAAAAATATGTTTCATTTTTGGGTGATACTGTGTGTGTTAGATTTGTTGCGACGTTTCGGCTACCATTGCAGGAACCATCTTCAGGGTAAACTGTAGCTCAGTTTCCCTGAAACTCAGTTTACCCTAAAGATGGCTCCTGCAATGGTAGCCGAAACGTCGGAACAAATCCAACACACACGGTATCACCCTAAAAGAAACATATTGATAACAGTGACCGTAAAAACCTTCGCACCTATTTGAATAAAAACAAATGTACTGCTTCAAATGTAAAAAAATACAATTACGTATATTTATATTTATGTATTATTTTTCAAATAGGTAATATTACGTTTACATACAATGTTTGCAGATTTATTCATTTATTAAAACTCCTTGCAAATTCACTAGTCCACACACAATTATTACAATTTCATCCATTAAAAAAATGTGATTATAATGGACACCTGCGTACATTTGTGTCATTGCGAATTCTCTGATTCTACTTATAACACGCTCAACGTGGATCCGTAATGCAGCTATTTGCTTGGCTCGCTGCACTTCCTGGGGTGTACACTGAACTCCTGCAGATACGCTGGGCGGCCGC
Source organism: Micrasema longulum (assembly GCF_059751315.1). NCBI lineage: Eukaryota > Metazoa > Arthropoda > Insecta > Trichoptera > Brachycentridae > Micrasema > Micrasema longulum. Next base: position 735,228 of record NW_028277241.1, read on the forward strand.
ACGAGCTGGCATTGCTTGCTTTCCAGAAGTTTGGATATGTTTTTAAATCCTCTGTCACCCATTATGTGAGTACCTGGTTGCAAATGACTAATATATCCACTATTTTCAACTATGTCAGTGTCCGTTGCACGTCCACCATATCCGCAAGACACAAAATTTATTAATCCGTCAGGAGTGCAAGATAAAAGGTATTTAAGAGTATTTGTATGTTTATACTCGGACCAAGTTAAAGCTTGATTTGTAGGATCTGACGGCTTATGAATTTGTATTTCAAAGCAATCGATAATTGATTGCACTTTCGAATATCTTGATATAAATGAAATAGGTAATTTGTACCTAATTTTCTCAGCAGATGGCCAACAAATCATTTCTTTTAAGCAAGGAGCTAGAATTTTCACAGTTGTTGTGAATATCCGACCTATTGTACTTATGGACATCCCAAATTGAAGAGCAAGAATAGCATAAGACTCGCCAAGTTTAATTTTTTTTAGAGTAATCATAATAGCTAAAGCGTCACAATTTACTTTAGAAGTTATATATTCTATGAGGTGATACATATTTTTAGGTAATCCTAAACATAATTTAGGATTTTGTTTTAAAATTAAAACATTTCCCTCTCTCATGTTACATGAAGTCAAGTTAATTTGATCTTCAGAACCTAAACTAGATTTAATGGACATATCTGAAATGTTTTCTTTGTCAGACTCATTTTCTTCATCAGACACAGCAGAGACTGATGTAGAATCTTCTTTACAAAATTTAATTTTAATATTTTTTTTTATAGGTGAGCAAGCAATTGTCTTGTACTCTAGACGAGTTGAAGTCGATTTGCTTCTAACTGTAGGCATTTTTTGCAAACCAACTTGAATTCCTTTATTATGCTGGCTTAAAGGCACAGATATATTGGTACGTGGTGACACTGACATAGAATATGATGTACTCGCACAGGGTAAAGGCGCAGGTGTAACGGTGCGAGCTGGTGGGGACACAGAGAACACGCGAGGCACCTCGGTACACGGTAACGGTGACACTAATACGTGCTGTACAGAATACGATGAACTCGTACAGGGCAAAGTCTCGGGAGTAAAAGTGCGATGCGGCGGCGACATGGAGAACACTCGAGGCACAGAGTAGGACGTGGAAGGTAGAGGCTCAGGAGTACTGGGGTGTGGCTGCCATTGCGTTGAATAGGTATCACGTGTGGAGGCGTCAACGGACCCTTGTGCACATCCCACAAATGATGAAAGTGGCTCTTCATTTTCGCCACTAAAAATATGTGGAATCGCGTGATTCTTCAAAAATGGACGGCCTCCCATTAAAGTAAATTTAAGATAGTTTTGTATATCTTCTTTTATCTATAAAATAAATGTAATATTTTATAAAAAAATTCATTGCCCATGGATCTAAGTCATACACATAGTGTACCATGATTTGTGAGCCACGAAATTGGAAATTAATCCTCACACTGAGAAAATTAAAATGTGAATTTCAGGTTTTGACATTAATTTGTATATTAATAATATGCTCTGAACGCATAGTTTCTATAAAATTGTTACTGAAAGTCTAATATTTCTATTCATTGTACATATAAAACGGTATACTCAACGAATTCGTGTTATAATACTTACATTAAATAAAATATTTTATAAAAAAATTCATTGCCCATGGATCTAAGTCATACACATTGTGTACCATGATTTGTGAGCCACGAAATTGGAAATTAATCCTCACACTGAGAAAATTAAAATGTGAATTTCAGGTTTTGACATTAATTTGTATATTATTAATATGCTCTGAACGCATAGTTTCTATAAAATTGTTACTGAAAGTCTAATATTTCTATTCATTGTACATATAAAACGGTATACTCAACGAATTCGTGTTATAATACTTACATTAAAATGGTCCTCACAGAAATAAACATTGGTTTTGGCTGAATATATTTTGATGCTTTTAATCGCCCGACACCACTTCTCTGCCATTACTGGGTTCTTGGGTAAGCGAAAAAATAGTTTTTTCGGCATATCTTTTGATGTATTTCTGCATTTAGGCACAACGCATCGATAATACATCTTAAAATTGATAAATCAAAACTCGTAGCGTCTAATAATTGACAAGACGCCGCAAATGTAAACATACGACGCATAGAAAAAAGAAGCTATCTACAATACCCTATAAAATCCATAGACATTGATGAAAAAGAAATCCGATGACGTCACAAAACATTCGAAGACGTCATACTTGATGACGTCACGAGCTGTTTGTTTTTGGCACCATTCAAATTACTAGAATTTAATCCTTTATATCTCCCTTATTTCTTAACAGATTTCAAAAAGAATAATACCGATCGGCGTGTGATTTTTTAGATTAATTTAAAAGCTAATAAAAAAAATCCATGATAATAGCCCATTGTCTCACACTCTTCACGTTTCACTCTCGATAATATGTACATGTATATTCGGGAACAAGAGAGGCAATTTCACGCGTCACACGCGCGAGTAGCAAAGTTTCTAGTATTTCTCTTAGACGCCAAAAAACAAAAAAGCTTTCATTAAAAAAGTATGGAAAAATAATGTTTATAGCCAATGGGCAATTATCATGTATTATTAGCTAGTATATTAATCTAAAAAATCACAAGCCGATCGGTACTATTCTTATTAAAATATGTTAATAAATAAGGGAGATATAAAGGATTAAATTCTAGTAATTTGAATGGTGCCAAAAACAAACAATTCGTGACGTCATCAAGTATGACGTCTTCGGATGTTTTGTGACGTCATCGGATTTTTTTCATCAATGTCTATGGAGTATTGTAGATAGCTTCCTTTTTCTATGTGTCGTTTGTTCACATTTACGGCGTCCTGTCACCTGTCACTTATCAAACGCTACGAGTTGTGATTTACACTTTTCATGATTAATTGAATTAATTTAAAAGAGGTTGACAACCATAAAATAATAAAAGAAATTCGAGATGTAAGATGTAATCCGTTTTCACTTTCATCTGTCAGCTGCCAGTGCCTGGAACTAGAGTGTGGAGTGGGTAAGGGGGGAGCTTAAGATAATATGCATAGATAACTCTTCTTATATTTCTATCTGTGGCCTGAGGCATTACCAACATTAAAATGAATGCATTACTCGTGAACTTCTGTGACTAAATTTATTTCCAACTTACGAAACGATAGTTTTCGAAAGACCTTATTTTCCAAACGAAAATAATGAATGAAAATATTAATTATAAGGGCTTATATGAACACTAGGAGAATCTTTAAAAAATCTTTTATTTGTAGAGTAAGTTAAATCCGATATTCCTCCCGAGTGATAATACGCTATTGTCTCAAACTCCTTACGTCTCACTCTCGATAATACATGTATATTCGGGAACGAGAGAGACAATTTCACGCGTCACACGCGCGAGCAGCAAAGTTTCTAGTATTTCTCCCAGACGCCAAAAAACAAAAAAAAATCTTTCATTAAAAAAGTATGGAAAAATAATGTTTATTGCCAATTCTTTATTTTAAAAACGCTCTCTGATATAAATGGGCTTGCGATTTTTTGTATTTCGCGGCGGACGGTTCATAAAGCTTTACAAAGAAAGTAAAGTTCGTAAATTAACATTCAAAAGTGGTAATAGACCTAATATTCTCCTCAAGCAAGGACACTATTGTTTGTCCCAGCATCAAACCGATTGTCCAGAATTTCGGAGGACAGGATAATGGACACAGACATTGTACGAGAGATCACTGCGCGCGCGTGCATTGTCCCCGTGTTAACGCGCACGGACAGGACAGCAGGACAATAGCCACTTGCTCGGCATTTTTTCTCGGATTGCTTTGGAAAAATGCTTTTAATTATTTAGATCGTCCTCCAATAATTTCAATACATCTCATCAAAAAAGAAATAATATTTTTCGCTGCCTTGTTCGTAACAATTGTAATGCACGTCGTCGCGTATTAATTTTCGCTGCGTTCCACGTGTGAACTACGGACGAATTGTTGTATTGTCGCATTGTTTTGTTCTTTCAAAAAACAAAAGAATGTATATTCTCTTAGACAGTCAGGCTGTTCTAAAAGGACTGAACCCTGTCGAGATCAATTCTAAATTAACTTTAGTATGCCTACGGGCGCTTGATTGTGTCGGTGAGTGTAAAGCTAGGGTTTCCTAGGACAGCGGTGCCCGTATTTTAACGGCCGTAGTGAACGGTGATGCAGTGGACAGCCGTCGTAAAGGTGACTAGAGTGTGGTTTTCTAGGAAAACGGTGTTATCAACACCATTTAACACCGTTTTCCTAGGAAACCACTCTCTAATCACCTTTACGACGGCTGTCCACTGCATCACCGTTCACTACGGCCGTTAAAATACGGGCACCGCTGTCCTAGGAAACCCTAGCTTAACAGTGTGACGTTAATTTGGGTACCTGGACACTCAAACATCGACGGTAACGAGACAGCTGATGAATTGGCAAGGGACAGCCCCAATAGGCCCTGAGCCCTTCTGTGGGTTGCCCAAATGTTCTTTTCGTAACGAGCTTAGGTCATGGGCCAGGAAGCAGAGCATTATGCCCTGGCAAAAAGTACCTGGTCAGCAGTCAGCACCATGCGAAGGAACTGATAAAAGGGGTCCTCGCAAAGGTTTGCCTTTGACCTAATAAAGCTCAGCCGAAATCAAGTGAGGGTTATCACCAGAGCCCGCCCAGGGCACTGCAGATTAAATAAACACCTTGCTAGAATGAACCTTTCCGAAACTTCTAGATGTAGGTTCTGCAGTGCAGATGAGGAAACACCTAAACAAATTCTACGTGGATGTGATGCTTTGACAGTTGTCAACAGGCCTTCCGTTTCAATAGAAGAGTGTTCGGCATTTTGTTCCCTACTTTGGTTTATTTTACCAATTGTCTGCGCTATATTTATCATGTATGATACTACCTCTCGTGTGAGTTCTTTATTACTTATCACCGATGGGATGTCGCAAAGATCTTTACCCAGGCATCTGCATCGCGCTTCCAGCGGTTGTCTTTGAAAGCTAAAAAAGGATCTGGGCTTGGAGGGGGAGATTTCGCAAAATGTAAGACTCTTTATAGACCTGGGTTTAGAGGGTGAGAACTATTCACGGGGACCCGTCACAAAAGATCTTCACAGGTCGCAGTGACGTCAGGAGCTTGAATAGCACTGACCCCCACCTCTAAGAATAAGAATAGTCTTGTTCTGCGCGGTCAAAGCTGTTCACGGAGCTGGATCAAGACGATATTTTCATTGTCCTCGTGTAAACCCATGTTTACTTTCAAAACCAGAGATGCTACGAATGATGATTTGGGCGAATACCGAATATTCGGTCATGCTCTCGGCCGATTCGCCGAATATTCGGCGGCCGAATGTTCGGTAATGGATGTGTGCATTTGCGCGTGACAGGTTACGACCTGTCTCATTGTGCGTGCGGGAGTAAAGAGGCGGGCGTACTTATTAGAAATGATTATTAGTAATTAGTCATCATTTCTTCATTGTACATCATGGCATAATTTAATAAAAAATCGCCTGTTTGGGAATATTATGAGATTTGAAGTGAAGATAATAAACTGGCTGTGTGTTTGCTGTGTAACAATAAGATCTCTAGGCCTAGAGAGAGGTAACTATTCTTATGCTGATAAAGAGTCAATGTAAAATATTTATAGTCTACAAAAACGTAGAACTAATATTGATTCCATATATATGCTCGCCATATTAAATGGAATAATTGATGTTCCATCATTACTGGGACAAGTAAAATTCTATATTCCGACTCGTAGGTTGAGGAACAGTGAAGTACTGTTCATCGATCAGTATAGAACAAACTGTGGCCTTAATTCTCCAGTATTTCTCGTATTGTTAACTCAAGACAAGATCTGGACTTTTTTGGTTTAAGTTAACAGCGATTTAAACGAGTACTAAATAAATAGTCCAGATCTTGACTTGATGTCCTTTAAGTTTGTCAATGCTTCTTTTCTTTTTTTTAAATGTTTTTAACTATTCTTTTATTGTAATATTAAAACCCTATAAATTGTATAAATGGCCAACGTCCGTTAATAAAGTAAATAAATAAATCTCGAGAGTCATTGTTTATGAGGAAAAGCGCAATCGTTTGCTACCAACCAATGCTGAAAAATGATTTTTACTATCACAACTTACTACTGAGAGATTTTAAGTATTCAATAAATAATTTGTGATTAAGATAGATGCATTATTGAGCAATATGTGCGGTTTTGATGATTCGGTATTCGACCGAATAGTACGCAGTATTCAGCCATGGCATCTCTACTCAATACTAGAGATGCAATGCGGTTAAATTATCGCGGTATTTTACGGGAATTTTACCAGATTTGAGTAAAATACGGTATTTTTTGGTATTTTTCGGTAAGAAACGAATTTGACGTACTAATTTTTATTTTTCAAATATATTACAAATACGAGTAGCTTTTTTTAGGACACTTTACATGCGAAAACCAGGTTTAGATCCATCGAGGGGTTGTCGAGATTTATTACAAGTATGGGACGTTCAAGGTCATTCGGTATGTACTTTTTTTGATAAAAAAGGTTACTATGTTTTAAAACTTAACAAGATCGGTGGACATAGGGTCCTTAGTAAAACCTTAAGTTTGTGACCTTGAACGACCACCTCTCATGCCGCGATTTTAAAAAAATGGTGCTTAGAATCAGTTTTTTGTGTTTAATTACGTCCCTGTAGATTTTAGAAAAAAATATATAAAAGTCTGAGAAAATAAAATTTACTTAAAAATTGTAATTTTTTTTTTTTCTTTGGGCCAATATTTTCCAAGATACACGTTTGAAAATCAAATACATTTTATCACAATAGCGAAAAAGCGGTATTTACACCAACTTTTTACTAATTATTTGATAGTTGACCTACGAAAAGTCATCATCATCATCATCATTCCATGTCCGCTACCTAATCGGAGCATATGGTGTTTACAAAAATCCTCCAGGCATCTCGGTCGACTGCCAGCTCCTGTGCTTCCTCACAAGTCAGGTTCGCATCTCGTAGCTGTGACATGAACTACCAACATAATTAGCAGTGGAGGTCTAAGACGTCGAGAACTTGATGCCTTGTTAAGCAGGCTAACCTGAAGTAGCATTATATAATATTAAATTATTTTTATAATATAATGTACACTGTTTAAAGTATTTCTAATACCAACAACCTGTATATTTGTATTTTTTTATTTTTTTTAAATTTAACTTTTTGTACATAATGTTATTTGTACATTGGCGGGCTTATTGCCAATTGGCAATTTCTTCCAACCAACCTATAAAATAAAAGTTTTATTTTTATAATTCAAGTTACAGAACATATTTATTTATTTATTTATTTATTATTTATTTATTAATGAAATCATACAGTCCTTATATAAAAAACAAGGTACAAAAGAACAATTTTAAAAAGTAAGACCAATTACAGATTTCACACTAAGAATGCAGGAGGAGAGGGGAAAAATAATTTAATTCTAAAAAAGTAAAAATAAAAATATTACATAAAAAGTTCATAAAAAGGAGAAGACATTGTAAAGCTACTCTACTTTCCTCCCTCTCTCTCTGCTTCCATGAACATTTCAATTTAATTGTAAAAAAAATCACAACTAACAATAAATTATTCGATGCAGGTAGTAGATGTAGGTAAGTATAAATTAAGGGTTGAAATCAAATTATTAAAATTAAAAGTAAAAGTTAAAATTAAAATGAAAAGTTTAAATTAAAATTAAGTTAAAAGTTTAAATTAAAAGTTAAAATTAAGAATTAAAATTAAAAAGTTAAAATTGAAAGACAAAATTAAGAATCAATCATCATATTCATTAGAAAAAAAAAATGTAAAGTAAAATTACGTAATTTTACATCCATACTCAATACTTAAAAGTTTGGAAATTTATTCAGAGTCATTATAAGTTTGTTTTAAATATGCGTACCCAGCAAATGTAATCATTACTAACTTTATAATTACTTACTTTAGTTTTTTTATCAATCGTCTCTCCAGGCACAATTTTTTAATCCTCCTTAATGTGTTTTTCGCTTCATCACAGTAAGCCTCGGGCCGAAATTGATCATTGTAATGCTACATGGCGAGGTTGCATCATATTGAGATTTGAACGCGTTAATTATTCTGGTTTAATCCAATCTTTTACGCAATTCAACAAAATATTAAAATCACTAATTGCTAATAGCCCAGACGTCGGGTCAGTAAATTGCGCTCTAGCTGGAAATGATTCAAAGAATTTAAATCACAAGTGTGTTAGATAGAGCTGTTAGTTGCTAATAACATATTTATTTATTTTATTTGGGAAATCAACAGTTCTACATACATATTTATAGTAAACAAACAGATATAGTGTATAAACTCAGAACGAATAACAGATTTCCACAAAGTATACAAAGTTAGTAAAGAAAATAAATTACCGATCAAATAAATACGTATAAGTTTTTACATATAAAAATGTTATTTTCATGTACTTTTATGTAAATATTTTTCAATAATCAAAGATTTTTTAAATATTTATTTTAAGAACATTAAGTTACTGTAAATTGGGCGGGATAAGGACAAGAATGCTTTAAGAGAGGATAAGGAGGGGAAGGGAGATGTCCATATTTGTTATTACAATGTCTACTAAGTTACATAATGCATTTTTAGTGTAAATTTTAAATCTGACAGAGTGATGTTTGTGTAATCTATATCTTTAAATTTTGCATTGTACACTGAAAAAGTCCTACAAAAAAGCATTTTTAACATACGATGTTTTACTTATTGGTACATGAAACAGGCGGTACGGTCTACAAATCCTGGCTGGCACATGTATTGTTATTAAACTAAGTAGTTCTGCACAGTCAACTATTCCTGTCATAATTTTGCAAAGCAGTAGTTGGTCCGCACACACTGCGATATTGTAGAGAAATGATTCCATGGAAGGTGGAGGCAGTGAGAGTTGGTACATAAGAAATATCGGTTTCGTATATCATATTCTTAACATATTACAACAGAGATAAAGAACATTTTAGAGAAAGTAATATAGAAGTCTAGGCATCTACAGGGTTTTATGACCTGTCATTGGCTGGTTTAAGTGACCACTTTACACCGTGTACTGTGTAACATTCACCATTCTGCCCATATTTGAACATATATATTCCTTCAATTCTTTCATCTGTTGATGTTTGTAAAGTTAACAGCTCCCCAGGGAGTTGAATCCAGTCCGTGTCTACAAAAATTTGGACAAACTCAAAATATTGTTCTTAATTAGGGCTAGTTTTCCGTTTTATTTCATCGTGTGATTGGCTAAGAGGCCTCGTCGTGCTCAAATTAAAATCATGCAAAAATCACTACTCTAGTGCCATAATCCACGGAGAAAATACGGGAATACGAAGAAAAGTCAGACTGCGTTTTACCCTGAGCCTTTTAAAATTATGACAATCAACTCATGCTCAACGCGAATTTAGTCATTCTTAAATCGTCAGCCGTGTTTCGACGTGACCTTGACATTTAATTCGAAACCAAAAGAAAGGAAATAGATTAGATCTTGTCTTGAGGTAAAAAAAAAATCGCATAAAACATCAACAAACATTTTATTTGTATTTCGAAATTGCATAATTTATTTTGTCATAATTAACGGTACAGTGGGGAAATATCACAGACTACGAATACCGATAAAAATATGTGAAGAGAATTTAGAAAAAATCATTGTGTTTTCAAAATCAATATGTATATTTTGCAGAAATGTTTTCATACGTAACTTTAAAAAAGAAATTATAAAAAACGTCCCTAGAAAAACACGACATGTGTGGTGATAATTGATGATAATAACAATGAAATATATAATATTGATATTAAATTGTAGATGTACTGTACTTTAGATAGATGTACTTTATTTTTTAATATGTTTTTTTTTTCTCTTTCTGCTATACACATATATGAATTTTTTTACTATGACTTTAAATATGTTTCTTACTATGTATTCTGTTTTTATTTCGCATTTTACTGAGTTTCAAAATATTTTTATATTTTTAATAGTTTTTACTATGTTTTCACTACATTTATTACTTTGTTTTTTTTTTCTTCGTTTTTTTGCTACATTTTTACCCTGTTTTTACTATGTTTTTACTACATTTTTACTTCATTTTTTACCATATTTTTACTCCATTTTTTACTTTGTTTTTCACTTTGTCTTGTATTAATTTTTTTTATATTTTTCTGACTGTCTTAGAACGAGGTAAATAACCCTAGTTAGGCAGTCAAAGCAACTTTGTATGAATTATAAGTTTGTGTATGTAATAAAATGATAATAAATAAATAAATAGATTTGTGAATAAAAATCTTGGGAAGAAAAATTGCTTAAAACATTTTTGTGTTACTTTTATTACTAGGGTAATAGTTTTTAATGTGTCTTTTTTTTGTAAAATTTTGATAGCAAAAATAATTAAAATGAAAATTTTATTTCTTTTTTTGGTTCTGTTAAGTACTTTTTATAAAATAAAGTTAACAGACAAGCTAAATAATTTATCATATTTTTTGAAAAATACGCCTTAACTTTGACATCAATTAAAAAATTTCATTGGGAGTACCACAAGGATCGGTTCTCGGACCGGTTTTGTTTATTATATACATAAATGATATTGTCGAAACATTAAAATATTCAAAAATAAGACTCTTTGCAGACGATGCCTTAATATATATATCGGGAGAAAATTATAAAACAATTATGGACAGACTAAATCATGATCTTAATAGTGTATCACTGTGGCTAAAAATTAATAAATTAAAATTAAATGTTAACAAAACTAAATATATGAATATAGGAAACAAAATAATAGAAATTACACCATCAATTGTAATAGAAAATGAAAATTTAATGAAGTCAATGAAATTAAATATTTAGGTGTAATGTTGGATTCAAAACTTACATTTCACCAAAACGCTAAGATGGTAATAAATAAGATTGCAAAAAAATATCATTTTGGGAAGGATCAGAAGATTTATTGATAAGGACAAAGAATATTTTACAATACAATGATATTTGTTCATAAAATTATAAACTCTAAAAAAAAAACAGAATTTTGGAAAAAAATTGATCGGAACCAGCATGAACACGATCACAATACTAGAGAAAAGAACAAAATTAGACTTCCATTTAGGAAAAAGGCAAAGTCACAAAATTCAATTTTATTTAAAGCAATTAAAAAGTATTACGAAATGGAAAAAAATATTTTTGAAGAAAAAAACATATCAAAATTTAAAATAATGGTCAAGACATATGTGATAAACAATTTATAAATTAAATATATTTGCAATGTTATTATTAGAACACACATAACAATATGTATGATATGTGTGCCCTACTTTAAGATTTAAATAAAAAAAAAATATCTCAGTTTGAGGTTGGCGTGGAGTAAAGCATTTTTGCATAACACCACTAAAATATAATGTAACGTCCATTTTCAAGTAGAATCGATTCCACACAGTTGAGTTATTTTCTAAAACATTGCGGACAAACGTAATATATGATATCTTGAACGAATTGATAAAATTCTCAAAATAAAACCATGTGTCTTTACAAATTTAAGATTGTACTGTGTGTACATGCCTTTGTAGAGTCTGTAAAATACAATTTCGAGAAACTTAACTAGAACCCACAGCATACCAGTGTAGGAATTTCTCACTAAACATTACGTTACATGACGAGATGATGGGCTACCATTAGTCATTCTAATTGATTTACACGCAATATTCAATTCTATACATAATATGAATATGTACTCACTTGGATAACTCGATGTTTCGTGTTTTAACATCTACAAGGCCAGTTTTAAAGGCGGAATTTTTGGTCTTATATTTGCAAAATAGGGAGCGATAGACTGCTAAAAATTTCTACACCTTAATGGTATACAATAATATGATACCTATAAATAGTATTTTAAAATTTATTCATAAATTAGCCACTGGTGTAATTGTAGACGAAGAATTAAAACTTGAAAAAAACTGTAGTAAACATGAACACAATACGGGAATATCAGAAAAATATCATATACAACCTTTTAAAACGAGAAAAGGACAATCGAGACTAATAAACCGTGGACTGAAATTATACAATAAACTATCAGACAAAACTAAACAAAAGACTCGGACAACCTTTACAAAAGATGTAAAAAAATATTATTTTGAACAACAGAGTAGAATGAAAAATGTTTATACTATTTTTGTAAAATGAATGTAATAATCCGTAAGGGTTTATAAATAAAATTTTCAACTAAAAAAAAAAAAAACGTTAAAAGTAATCTATTAATATGATTAATGTCATGTTTAAGGTGAACATTCATAACTGGATTTTAAGGGAAGAGAAAATTAATCTAGTGTAATGATGATTTTTGTCGGGTGAATAATGATTATGAAACTCTAGATATTTCAATAGTACTACTGCAATTGATTTTGTAATAATTTATTGATATTTACAAACAAATGAAACCTATTCGATTTTTGTCTGCTTAAAATTCACTAAGAGTTTACAAATTTGAATGGAATGTTTCATTTGTGAATAGCTGTTCCTGCACTATGAGGTTTACATTACGTGCAAGCCATATTATGTAATCCCATGTGCCTTCTATTGTCTCAAGCTCGTGTAAAATCGGTAAAGACATAACTGTAGGTTATACGTGTCCATACAAACATCCATTCAGAAAATGGCGGTGACACAATGGTGGAAAACAACGCAGCGGTGGCTAACCTGGTCATGTGTCCATCGCAGTCAATACGAAGGTAATAATACCTGTAACTAAAAATACGGAATTTCAATTTTTTACAGAATAGACGCGAAATTATGTAAAAATTTCTTCTATTTGCGAACAGAAATACACCAATGCACCAATTTGTTTTTTTTTTGCGAAAAATATTGATCATCTTGAGATATGAATACGGCTCAGATGCATTGTTTTGCCTTGATACGGCTCAAAATATTCTGCTCTGAGATCTATCATATCGTCTGCTTAAGCTAGGGTTTCCTTGGACATCGGTGCCCGTATCTTAACGGCCGTAGTGAACGGTGATGCAGTGGTGTTCAATATTGTTCAATATTGTTCTCAATATTGCAAATAATGAGTTTTACCTCTAACCCGACGATATGGTACATAAGATTATTTTTATAAGGCTTCCTAGCCAATTGGCAACTTGGTGTATGCATCTTTTTGCCGTAATACGGCTTAAAATATTCTACTCTCTAAGATCTATGATGTGGTAAATATATTAAATTTTATAAGGTTTCCTAACCAATTGGCAACTTGGTGTATGCATCTTTTTGGCGTAATACGGCTTAAAATATTCTACTCTCTAAGATCTATGATGTGGTAAATATATTAAATTTTATAAGGTTTCCTAACCAATTGGCAACTTGGTGTATGCATCTTTTTGCCGTAATACGGCTTAAAATATTCTACTCTCTAAGATCTATGATGTGGTATTTAAGATTTAATTTTATACGGTTTCCTAACCAATTGGAAACTTGGTGTATGCATCTTTTTGTCGTAATACGGCTCAAAATATTCTGCACTTAGATCTATCATATAGTACTTAAGATTATTTTTGTTAAGGCTTCCTATCCAATTGGCAACTTGGCGTAGCTATAGAAATGTTCTGATTTAAATGCCATAAAGGTGATTTTCTCAATTTATACTTTCTTGAGATGCATCGTTTTGCCACAAGACAGGCGAGGGATGAGAAGATGTAGGGAGGGATGAATCATCTAAGATTACCCATCTGAATAAAGTTTCAATAAACTTTCTCTACGCATGACATTAAATACAATAAATTAAACCTACTTTTACATTAGTCAGTCATTTTGTCCTTCTGTAGCTGCAAGTATGACCACTTTAAATCAAAATTCTAAAACCATTCTTCAGAGTACTTCATCAAAATGAGCTCATTGATGGGTATACTCACTTTCATCACATAATGCTTCAACCAATAAACAGGAATGAAGATCCCAATGTTAAAGGCATATTGTGGGCTACTGGACACTGCTTTTCAACCTTTTACGATAAAAACGAACTATTCTGAACGACATATGAATAAACCAATTCATATTGTTCCTATTTTTTCCATTATAAACCATGATTAATAATAAAAATAATGTGACCTCAATGGGGTTACCCGTGCCGAGGACACTTAACAATATACTTTTTTTAAATATTTTTACATTTGAGAATAAACAACGAAGGCTTAATGGACAGAGATAAAACAAAATGTTCAGACAGTATTAAATGCTACATATTTATGTTTAAAATTCATTTATGCACATCTATATTATTTATATTATAAAACGCGCAATGAAAGAACAAAATCATAACATAAGCCATACATCTGTGGAGCCGTTGATTCAATATTGGTTTGGGGGAATAAGACAATCCATTTGACTTCTACCTAGCTCGACTATCCATTTTTTATAGTCTTTTTGAACATTTTCTCGTTACTAATTGTTTAAAAATTTAGAGTACTGAATATTATTCAACAGTATATATTGAGAACGGTAGTGGTTACACACATAAAGAGAGACATTTACCCAAGCGTCAACCACAACCACAACCAGAATACAAGATACTCTAATAGGGATCTGATACTAAGTGAAGGGGTCAACACTGTTCTGGCATTGAGACAACACTATAACGTAGGCAAAAAGGTCCATAACCTTTTGCCAGAATAGTGGAAAGACGGGAGTGTTGTCAAGTTACGGAAGGTGTTGACCTCGCTCTTTCGTGACATTGGTCGTAGGGAGTCAGAAAAGTTGATGCATGCCACGGATTGGAGAATCTTACTGTATGTCAAAAATAAAATATAAAAAATAAGGAATAATTTAAAAAATATATATTTATAGATGACAACCATGAAGTTTCGCATAAATAAATTGTCTATGTTTTTATGAATGTATGTATGTGTATGCGCATGGGTGTATGTACGTGTGTGTGTATGTACATGTGTATATATGTGTATATTTATATATATGTGTGTATATATGTGTATGTCTGTATGTATATGAATCAAAATGTGTATCCGAATAAGTTTATATTTTGTTTGTCTGTGCTCTATATTAATTTGTTAACTATTATAATATATTAAAATGTAATTGCCTAGCTTGGAACGGGGTATGTACCCTTGTTAGCTGGGCAAAGTGAACATGGAATTTTATTTTGATAAAGAGTGTGAATAAATAAATAAATAAATAAATATAGTGGAAGTCGGTCATAGATTTTAATTTTTCAATAATCAAAATCCCTTTGTCCGAAAGTGGTATTAGTTTGTATTTTTATAAGTTGTCTTTGTGTTGAGGATCTAGTGATTATATTATTTGTATGTTATGTATTGTAGGGGTTATGTCTTTCATCAGAGTAAGAATAGTTTTTGAATCTGCAACTGAGTATTGTTTTAACTAATGATGAGAGAGTTATGGAAGGCTTCCGGTTTGCTTGCCGTGAATGGACCAATGGGCAGAACTGATCGAGGATAAGCGGAAGAGAACTTTGACGTTACCCGCGGAGTTATTTCAGAAATTCAAAACTTTAAAAATCGTAGCGCTGATAATACAAATATAAAAATAATAAAAAACACTGATCTTTCTCCCTAGCTATGTTATTACTCTCGAATTTTCTGGCCCATTTAGCCAATACATTTTATGATATGGCCCTTTTAAAAAAGTTTGTCGACCCCTGTCACAAAAGGTTTACGTACAGTTATAGGACATACGACACAACACGACGTGAGTGACATTTTAAAAGGAAACGTTTAAAGTATATTTAATATTTTTATGTCCAGTGTGTGAAATAGAACCTGACTCGATGGGTGCTCTCGGGTAAAATTCCTGAATAAGATAATCGAGTGCAGATAAGTCCGCCTTTTAGTATAGCGGCGCGTTAGCCTTCCGTGCTTAAGGTCCCGGGCTAGATTCCTAGTAAGGTTGCCAAGAAACATGTGTTGTCGTGCCATAACGGAGTTTTTAATTGTTTTTTGTAATTTAAAATTGTAAATAGGAAATATGTTTTATTTTCTTTTACATACTCATGTTTTTGTATATTTTTTGACAGTACAATTATTCTTTTTTTCAATCACCATCATCATTCCATGTCCGCTCCCTTATTAGAGCATATGGTATCCACAAAAAGCCTCCATGCATCTCTGTTGGCTGCTAACCCCTTTGCATCCTCCCAAGTCAGGTTCTCGTCCCGAAGTTCTGACATAAACTGCCGACGAACTGTTCGCCTTGAACGTCCAGGACGTCGAGAACCTGATGCCTCGTTAAGTACGCAAGCATTGGCTGGTCACTTAAACCAGCCAATGACAGGTCATAAGCCCTGTAAATGCCTAGTTTTCCATATTACCTTCTTTATGGTATTCTCCATCCCTGTTGTAATTTGTTAATCTAAATTACTCCCGAGGAGGTGAAATCCAGTTCTTTGTCTACAAACATTTAGACAAACTCAAATATTGTAATAAAACCAACTGGTCCAAGAAGAAGTTTGGAAATTGGAAAATGGTTATCAGGCGTTGCCTAGTATGTGAAATAATTCAGTCAGATGAATCTCTTCACAACAATAAAGGTTTCAGCTCTTTAACTTCACTAAAACCAACAAATGGAAGATTTGAAGATAAATGTATGTTCAAACTTAGGTAAAATGGTGGATGTTACAGTGTGTAAAGTGGCCACTTCAACCAGCCAATGACAGGTCATAAGCCTTGTAAATGCCTAGTTTTCCATATTACCTTCTTTATGGTATTCTCCATCCCTGTTGTAATTTGTTAATCTAAATTACTCCCGAGGAGGTGAAATCCAGTTCTTTGTCTACAAACATTTAGACAAACTCAAATATTGTAATAAAACCAACTGGTCCAAGAAGAAGTTTGGAAATTGGAAAATGGTTATCAGGCGTTGCCTAGTATGTGAAATAATTCAGTCAGATGAATCTCTTCACAACAATAAAGGTTTCAGCTCTTTAACTTCACTAAAACCAACAAATGGAAGATTTGAAGATAACTGTATGTTCAAACTTAGGTAAAATGGTGGATGTTACAGTGTGTAAAGTGGCCACTTCAACCAGCCAATGACAGGTCATAAGCCTTGTAAATGCCTAGACTTCCATATTCCCTTCTTTAAGGTATTCTCCATCCCTGTCGTAATTAGTGAGTTTATGGATTTAAATAGAACTTTGTTGCCTAGCTGTTTTCTAAAGTATAAGGAGTTTTAACACATTTTTGGTACAGTTTTAACCTTTCTCTTACTAAGCATCAAAAAATTACAAATGATCCGAACGGGGGGACCAAACGACCCCGGCGATTATTTGTATATGGCGTCAGGAGAATAAAACGTTGGAAGTGTTTGTGACCGTGCAACAATTTATTTATGTTTTCGCGTACACATATTTTACTCATTCGTGTATTTTTTTCATTTTTGTTAATTTGCCGAATGTTTATGTACATAAAGTGAAATTGACCCTTGTTTTATTTACGCCTTTTTTTGTTTTAATATTTTTAAAAAAACAGCTATTTCAAAACAAAAACAGGAAAATGCTTCTTTCTATTAATTTCACGATTATTAAAAATATACGGCAAATAGCTTTAATAATTTATTTATGCTTTATTAAGTTAGTTCATAACATCTTAAGAATTAACATAAACTTTTAATAACATTACAATTTTTTATCAAAATTTCTCAATAACATATTTTTTCAAATTAATTTTAAATGTTTCGATTTCCTTTATTTCTTCAGGTAACTCATTGTACAGCTTCAATCCCTTGTGCAATGACTTTTGAGATTCTTTTTTTTCTCCTCATTGGTAATCTTGTCTTTTTTACCCCTTGTTGCATATGCATAAATACTTGAGTTATCGAATTGAAATCGGTCTATGGGGGATTCGAATCCCCCGTTCGGTCCGGCTAGGTTAAAGATCATTTTGGTAGAGAAAAAAATATTTAAAAAATGTCAGACGATACCTTGTAGTTCTGTGGTCACGACGTGTTGAATGAGGAATTCCAGCCCAACCCGGAATTCAATTTTAAAAATGTTTTCTTGTACACGTGAATATTTAAAAAATTTGGAGTAGGATGAAATATCTCAAAAACGCACGCAAAAATAAATAAAAAATGTTAAAAATAGTATTCATTTTAAAATCGTGAATAATGACGTCACTCCTTATATCTACGTGTAGTATTTCCGGTTTCCACTTTAAAGCCCCCGCACCTTGTAAGGAACATTTTGACCATAGAAATAAAAGAGTATAGAAATTCGTCAAATAATACTTTGTTGACATTTCAACCAGAGATTATGTCAACTTTCTAGGTTTTTCTTAATCCTAACGTTCGTAAAAACAACCATAACATAGAAATGAGCAAATTGCGATCAACCCAATGAAGTAATCAAAGCAATATTCCATAGATTCTTGTCAGTTTTGTTATTGGCTGGAAAAATACAACTTACCGCGGTCAGTGAAATTAAGAACGCCAACCATTTCATGACGTCGCTACTGAAAAGTGACACACTGATTACAGTCATTTGGCGCGGTATTTGATAAATGTAACTTTAAAAAATCATATCTTTGTAAATAACGCACAAAGAAAAAATATTTTTTTTTGCGTAGTTAAATAGTACGCTAATAGAAAATAAATAAATTAGAAAACAGTGGAATTCCTCATTATGTTGAATGACAACGATTAGGTATGTTGAATTTCTCCGAGACCTCGGTGACTCTGCATTTTCCCCAGCCTAGCGCATACCTCCCCGTGAGAACGTCTTTCTTGTAATGAGATACTGGGCGGCCAGTGTTGCCAGCGCGGCTTCCCGGTCGAATAATTGGGAATAATGCCGCCGTAATTAGATAACCTTGCCCCTTTAACCCAAAGCCTGGCAATATTCATTAATTTGACATTTCCCTGTCCATAAATATACAGATATGGCGGGCGTGTGCGTTCGTAAATTGTCTGACAGCTTCAAATTTCGTTGTATCAGAACAAGGATGTTTCAACCAGCGTAACGCAGCGGGACATTTTGAAATTTGATTGATTTATTTAATCCAATTACCTACACATTATCTGTTCATTTCAGTCTCATGCTTCAGTTGCCTGTCAAAATAAAAATCCTTTTTGAAAAACTGAAAATGCTGATACTAAATAATAATCATAGTTTATTAACAAAATAACAATTACTTTATCCACTAAATATACACTAGCTAGGGTTTCCTAGGACAGCGGTGCCCGTATCTTAACGGCCGTAGTGAACGGTGATGCGGTGGGAAGCCGTCGTAACGTCATCTAGAGAGTGGTTTCCTAGGGAAACGGTGTTAAATGGTGTTGATAACCCCGTTTTCCTAGGAAACCACACTCTAGTCATCGTTACGACGGCTGTCCACCGCATCACCGTTCACTACGGCCGTTAAAATACGGGCACCGCTGTCCTAGGAAACCCTAGCTTTAGGTAATAGGTTTCTCTGTATCATGTCTAGTCTACCTAACTACGTAAACCTGTTTTAAGGCAGACATTTTTATCCAAAAAATAATCAATAACATTACCACCTACTTGTTAATTCACTATATACAGTTATACAATATTAATTAATTATTTACTTAATACTTATAATATTTACGAAAAAAAAATCTTTGTTTAAGTCTTAACGATAAAAATCTGGTTTTAGTTATTCATAATTCGTGTTTTTATTTTATTTTATTTATTTATTATATACATACAATATTACATTTTTATTACCTTTTAAAACATTTTAAAAATTATTATTATTTTTTACAGGACTCGCCACGCCAATTAATATGGCTTGTCGGTAAAGATCATTTGCATTAAAACATATGATAACACTACATTGTTGTATAATAATAATTACTACTAACTTAAATATAAGGAGCGAAAAAAAAGGTACATATAATATAGTTTTCAAACACATTTAGAAAAATGTAAAAAAAAGCAAAAAATAAGTAAATGATATCGCAATTATAAGTTAAAAAATAAATACAAAACCGGAGTACCAAAATTTAAAACAGAAGTGTGTACATATTTAATAGGCACAAATGATTTTATTGAAAACATTATTTCTTAAAATAACTATATCTATTTCAATTTTCTTATCCATATCTAATCTATATCTAAGTCTAAATCTATATATATATCTATATCCATACCTTCATCCAATACTTTATATATATATTTTAATATTTTATTTATTTTAATATTTTTTCGTGTTATATTTTCTCAATTTTTTAAAAATTGATTTTTTTTATTTATTCTATTATTATTTTGTTTTGCATTTTTTGTTTCTTTTTTGTGTTATTTTGTAAACTTGCCAAACACAAGAGCCAGACTCTTTTTTGGCAAGTTCAACCTTACGTGTCCCATTTTCATACTGAATGTATTGTTAATTGTTTATTTATGCTAATAAAGGTTTTTATTTTTAAAACAATATATATATATATATATACCTGTACATGACACATACATTTTTACGTTTATGTTCAATAGAAATTTTACAAATCTTGATTTGCAGAAACTTTACACCATATTGATTGTAACAAATACCAAAGCAATATAATTTCGGTTCTTTTCACGAAAGTGTGTACAAAACAAAAAATAAGATAAGTTCTTTTAATCTTCAGCGCTACGTTGGAGGTGACATAATAAATTACATTAAATTTTATGACTGCCGAGTGGTAATACAATTAGTGCTGCAGTTAACAGGGGCGATGGCAATCGTGAGACGTGAAGAGCGTGTCGCAACGCTGTATTTTTTAGCCGATCGAAGCCAATGTGAGTAAGTCCAAATTAAAGATATTTTTTTTAATCTAGGGGGCGGTTGAACCACAAAATTAAGTCTAAAAAACTTGAGTCAAAAAATATTGTTCCGTTTTGACTGTATCCAGAGGTGCTATTATGGATCTCATCGTGGAGGTAGAGAATATAGAAATTAAGGGATTTTTATTTTATTTATTTTATACTTTTACATTGTTTGTATTCTTTTTTTTATACAGAATAATGTTCCTTCACTGGAGTGTCCCGTGCCGATTAATTGTGAATTACTTTGCTTCATATATGGCTACACTGATGATTAAACGTCACATGATGTTTAGAACTGTTTGACAAACGGAAAAAATTAAAAGGTTTCATAACTTTTTATTTTTTTATTATTGAATTTTTGGAGATTCTCATTACTATTTTTCTCTGTTTTAACTATGTTTTTTTTATATTATACAGGATGTTCTTTAAACCCTATCACATCCAAATCCACAATGATCAATATGGGCAAGAAGACATATTAGCATATTTAAAAAATATTTAGGACAAAGAAATTTAAAAAATATATATATTTAAAAAACAAATGGTTGGTTACTTCTGCAGGGGAGAAGTGGGGGGAGCGCGGCGCAGTATCAGACTCCCCCTTCCCCTCCTCGTTTTTGCCCTGCTTAAGTAAGCAACCATTTGCTTTTTTGATATTTTATTTATTATTCGTATTATTCGTTATTAAAAAAATATTTTAATGTGCCAAAATGTCTTCTTGCTCATACTGATCATCGTGGTTTCGGATGTGACAAGGTTTAATGAACACTCTGTAATGAAGTCATGAAGTAAGTATACCATTTCGTAGGAAAACAAGTACACAGAACTCGTTGATGCACCGAGCTGTACAGTTATGTTATAAGGAAATACCATTAGAAATAAGAGAGCAAAAAAATATTATTTCATTTAAATGTCAATTAAAAAAACATGTGTTTAGCAGATAAGTTTTAAAAAGTAATCTTATTCGTGTTAGCTTTATAAAAGTTTTATTTTTAAGTGTACGTATATCGTTTGAAAAATGTTAATAATTAGTATATGTTTTAATAATAATTAGATATAAGTTAATATTAGAACATTCATTTATTATGTTTGTACTATTTAAAGACAAAATAAAAAAATAAAAAAATTATACATTTAATGTGGATTTCACTACAAGCTGAACCTTAAACGGTCATTCATTGGTGCTTTTACCCTATATTATTTTAACAAATAGTAAAAAATAACCCAGTGAATTACGATGTTATAATTATTTGGTAATTAGAAGTTATATAATTTCGAATATACATGAGAATAAAAACAAGAAATAAAGAAAAAAACATAAAATAATAATACAGCAATACTAATTAAAATAAAATGCTATTTTGGCTCGGGTTCAAAAGGTTTCTTTAAATTAAATATGAATTTATTTAGTAATATAATAATTTTAATAGTTTTTAGTTCGTTGGGGAGATTGTTATAATTTTCAATATGAGCCTTATTTAGAAAATATACTCTACCACAGAAGCCATAGTAATTTGTTTACAACCACAGACAATTACAGTTAAACACGTGTTTTTTTATTGTATAGGACCACCCGCAGGGTCAATTTTAGGCTGTTGAATATGATAATTCTCTGGTCATACTTTTTCAGAATACTAGCATTGACCCATTCGCCTAACAAACGTTCACATTTCTTCACTTCAATATAGTAACCGTTGAATGTGTTATGTACTACATGTTATATGCACCTAGGTATCAAACGAACGTCTTTAACAAGTAGAAACATTTGTGTATCTGTGCTTCGATTATAAACGCTATCTTCATCTGTATATATCGAGACGGTATACTTAACTTCTGTCCTATCTGTATCTTACCTCGGTATGTTCTACTTACTTGTCATATCGACATTATATGATCGAAACAAGCCAATAGAATGACCGCAAACAATTTTTTCGCGTTCCTTACGTCATTAACATTTAAAATAGTTCTCATTTATATTTTAAATAGGCTTCTGTAATAAAAAGTGCCCACTTCAAAGCGATTATAAACTCCAATAAATCTCAATTCAAGCAAAAAATGCTCGCTTGAACATGAATTTTGTATTTTGACTTTCGAAATAACATAGACGGTTCGCTTAACGATTGTCTGTATGTATCTACCGATTGAGTACAAAGCCGGCTCCTTTAACGTCTCGATACATACACTCGGAAAGATAGTCAAACAGGTAGAACAAATATAATAACTAAATTTATTTTTTACAGTGGTAACTTCCTTACGCCTAGATACTCTTATTTGTTAATAGGACAGAACCTAGCGACATTATTTTCACATCTAGGCGCTCGTTTTATCAAAGTGACAGTTCGACTTCATAATTGACTTATTTCTGTCTCATATTTTTAATAGACTTTAAGAAAAAAAGTGCCAATCTCAAAATGATTACATTTTTTAATAAATCATCATTAAAGGTAAAATTGCTCGGTGGAACAAAATTTTTGACACTTTTAACGCGTAGATAAACGTATCGAGGGGTTCTAGACTCGTCGGTATAAACCGATATACTTACATA